>NW_028230810.1:0-30339 GCF_043228905.1 Azolla caroliniana | reverse complement strand
AAGGTCTTTGTTTCAAAAGATTTTGAAAAAGCAGTCAGAATTTAGCAACCAATAGTAGAGAGAGCAATCTGGCTCAAAAAAGTCTAGAAAGGTGGGTTTGAAATCTAAGGTATAAGTTCATATTGATTAATACAATCACATTTTGTTGAAGCATGTTTTACACGATGTATTGAATCATAAGTTAATATGTCAATTATATAAATATTAGAGGAACTGATTTAATCTATTACGAAGTTCACGGGTTCGAGACTTAACATCGCAAAAATAATCCTTACAAAAATTTAACTTTTGCCTCTCTCCTCCATCTCCAATTGCGCATAGACGTCCCATGCTTGCTCATGCTCGTGTGACGCGCACTTCATGATCGTGAAACCATGGCTTAAAAACTTGGGTCTCTTGAATAGTTTGGTTTGAGCTTGGAAATCCCGTAAAGAGCTGGTTTAAATGGTTTCACGGTAGTTTGGTTTACTTTAAGTTTTAGGATGTTTAAATGGTTAACATTTGAAGTTGAGAACCCTAAACCAAACTATTGCCGATTGCTACTTTTCACCGCAATCTACATTATTTTCTTCCTTCTTCACATCCACCAATCCCTGTCATAAAGGTCGTGGTCATGTATCGCAACCGTTGGGGTTTTGTGACTTGGGGATGATTGGTATGACAAGGGCGTAGTCGGGGATGGTGTGGTGACGAAGGGGATGAGCGAAATGCCAAGTCTTTGGGAAAGGAAATTGAATTTATTGAATGGCTCTTACAAGTTTCATTCGTCAAAAGATGGAATTTGAATTCACATCCTCTATTTGGGAAGGCTTTCAGGTAAACCACATTAACTTTTTCCATTCCTTTACCCTTTCTAACTGAGCTTTTTTTGCTTCCTTTCTCATGCCCATAAAATGTGTCTTGTACATAAGAGCCTTGAGCTCCTTGGTTAGTAGACTTAATCGTCACAATACAGCCTCGGCGCCTGTGCAATAGGTTGTCTCCCTGTTCACGTTTACATCGGTTCGGTCCAGCAACTTGATAGTTGTACATGCATTCAACCTTTAAATGGTCGACCCAACCATTTCAAAAATTATAGAATTGACTGTACTTTATCTCGATTCTCGATTACCATTGTAAATTGTATTTTTATTGTAAACCTTCAAACGATCAAAACTTTTCACTTGGACCACTAATTCGAGTTTTGTAATGTGTTCTGAGTTCCTAGTGACTCAACTTTACAATACCATGTATTTAAACATCATTCTATTTGATTTTTTATTTTTTTCAAGTATATGGACACCTCATAACATTGATATTTATGAGCACAACATATTAGAATTAAACAGTAAAACAAAAGAATTTGTCATATCATTCTTTCACATGAAATGAGAAAGCACAAAATATGAATTTACCGATATTTATACAAAATGTATAGTATAGAAGAAAGAAAATATAGCCAATTGAAGAATATGCTTTGTTACATAGAAGCCACAAAAGGTTTGCTTAACAAGCATCAATAAACTTTGGATGTCCTACATGGTGATAAAGAAAAGAGAAGGTCCAAATTTGGATGGATCCATTTTTTTCCCCATCCTTAAAAAATCATCATCTTAGTGAAGATAAAGGAGACTTTCTTCGGGCCAATTTTATCCAATCTTTCTCCTAGTAAGCTTCCAAGTTAACCATTGACCAACCCACTAGTACTACAACGCAACCAATAACCACACAATTGGCTCAAGAAGATCAGTGTGAGACTTTATCTAGGTCAATCTTATCCAACCTTTCTCCTAGAAAGCTTCCAAGTTAACCAACCCACTAGCACTCCCACATAACCAATAACCACACCAATTGGCTGAAGCATATCAATGACTATAATGGGACATTTTCTCCTATTGGGAGAGGATTTGGGATTGACATCATTCTCACATGGAAATGGTAAAGGCGTACCACATAGTCTTGGGTTTCCTTTGATAACTTTTGATTGCCAAGAGATATTAAACCCTCCAGCTGATTGAATGAAATACTGACGTCAACAAGATTAGTGAGCTTCATCCATGACAATGGTATTCCACCAGTGAGAGAGTTGTGCGATAAATCAAGAAGTTGTAGATTAGTCATATTAGCCATTGTCTTTGGGATGTTTCCCAACAAGTTGTCGAAACTCAAATTCGACAATTATTCAAGATGGGCTAAAGCACCAACTTCTGAAGGTATAGACCCTTCAAGGAGATTGTGAAAGAGGTTATTTGAGGATGTAAAAAATTCTAAACCGTCTAGGGTTGGGAAGTTTGCGTAGTAGAGTTTTCACTTTGTGTCAAGGTTGATAACCACCAATTGCAATCCAGTTAGGTTGTTGTCAACTCTTTGGATGTCCTTTATGATCATGAAAAAGAGAAGCTCCACAATTTGATTGACATTTTGTGTCACCAACCCATAAAATCCATTATATTATTGAAGATAAACTAGACTCGAGATTTGCATAAAACATGATTATATAAACATTTATACAATGTGCGTACATATGAAAGAAAATCCAAGACGCTCATTGAACGTAGTTTGTTTCGTACAACTCACAAAAGGTTTGATTATAGGAGCATTAGCCATCTTTGGATGTCCTTTATGGCCATAAGAAAAGAGATGCTTCCAAGCTTGGATGTGTTCACAGAATTCATGAATTGGAGAAGGGCATCGGCATCTCCTCTTGTGCAAGAATCGGAGGTTTGTAGAAGCCCAAGAGAGGACAGGAGAAATAGAGAGCAATACAAATTACTAGTAATGGTGATGGGTCTAACCATTTTTAGAGTGGATACATACATGCAAAGGGAGTAGTTTGAAGCATTTGTAGACATGTTATCTTTACATCTTCTTGTACAGTTGTTGAATCTAGACATTAAGATGTAATTTGATATTTGTTATCAGTAGTAAGGGTGGTGGTGGTGGTGATATGGATATGAGAAAGGTGAAATAAATGCTAGGAAATTGAGGAGAAGGAATATATTGAAGGAAACAGAGCAAGGCTTTACATATGTAAAGTGTGATGGTGATGGGTGGAACCATGCCTAAAGTAGATAGATACAAAGGAGTACATTGTTTCAAAAGCTATTATGTATGTATATGTGTATTTGCATATATGCATGTATAAAAGTATCCATACTTATAGATACATAGATACATATGGAAATTGCCCAAATTCAACTCCTCTTTTCTTTGATTTCCCAAATTCCTTTCACTTTGCCTTACTTCTTTGAGATGGCAAATTATATGATCAATTCGCTCCAAATGTGCAGATTTTTCCTCTTTTCTTTGATTTCCCAAATTCCTTTCACTTTGCCTTATTTCTTTGAGATGGTAAATTATATGATGAATTCGTTCCCATTATATATGTGCAGATTTTTCCCTATGAGAAAAGCCTCCTTTCACTTTGCCTTATTTCTTTGAGATGGTAAATTATATGATGAATTCGTTCCCATTATATATGTGCAGATTTTTCCCTATGAGAAAAGCCTCAGGTACATAGACAAAGAGTATACCTAACATAACCCAAATTTCTCACCTCTTTATTATATACTTCATATATATCTCTTAATTCAATAGATGCCAGTATTGAAATGTAGGGGATTGTACCCACGACCACCTCATCTCCATTGGGGCAACCTTACCAACTGAGCTACATCCATTCGAGTAAACTATGTCCCACTTCGAAATCTCTTTTGACCTAGAAGCTTGGAGATAGGAAACATACTGTGTAGAAAGAAAGAAAGAAAGAAAGAAGACATATTAACATCTTCTAAGGCCAAATTTGGCCCATAAGACAATTGGTGTACAACAAAATAGGGTATTTACCCAATCATAAAAAATAAGAGAGGGAGATAGAGGGAGGGAGAGAGAGAGAGAGCATGCAAAAATGGGATTAAAAAATTCCTCCCCCCAAAAGTTGCACTCTCTCTCTCTCTCTCTCTCTCTTTTTGGTGAAAACACACAATTATAATGGGAACGAATTCATCACAATTATATATGTGTGTAAAAAACACTACTTACAATGGGTGTGATCTCTCTCTCTCTCTCTCTCTCTCTCTCTCTCTCTCTCTCTTATTTTTTCTTTTTATCTAGTTTCTTTTTGCTTTCTCCTTTTTATTTATTTAGTTGTAAAATATTGGATGGCCTTAATCGTCTATGATTCCCAAGACGAGTTCAAGGCCGTCCAAGCCCAAGGGTGTGAAAGCACATGAATTTGTAAAAGTTAAAAGTAAGAAAGGGTGAATCTCTCACATGAGTGAGGAAAACAAGAGAGAGGGGAAATTACACACGTGTGAAAAGAGAGAGAGAGAGAGAGAGAAGTGGGTAGAAAAGTAAGAGAGAGTGTGTGCTCTTCTTCATTGTTCCTTGTTGCATGCGTGGTGTGGACGTGGCAGGCCGTTGGTGCTCGCTTCCTTTTAGGGTTTTTCCTTATGGCTATACAAAGAGTGTGGGTTGGTATACGACTTGGATACGGAGTGTGTCCACTCTTGATAGCAATGCGACTTCCTGGGAGGTCACCCATCCAGGTATTGTTTTGTGTCAAGCACGCTTAACTTGCAATGTTTGACGCATCCAAACAACCACAAAACTCATGGCATGTGAGTTGCCAAGGTAAGTAAGAATGTGTGACACATTGATCCCTGGCAAGAGGTTGGCGGTCACCCGCAAGTGGATGGTATACTAATTGCAAACGTCACATCGGTTACAAACATGAATTACACAACCGCCAGAGGCCCGTGATTAGTAGTCACCTCATGACGACAGGTTCTACACTTAGGTGCGATCCCTCCATAGTATATTAACATCACTTTTAGGGTTTTGCCTTATGGCTTTGCAAGGAGTGCATGTCAGTATACCGCTCGGATATGTGACTTGTTTTGTCCCAATCTCGTTTTTAGCATTGTCGTGAATTCACCATTGACTCGTGCTCACGTTGATCCTCCACTTGACACGATCCAACGTAGACCTATTCGGATGCCAAGGTTGACAAAGAGTTGAAAGCTCAACGAGAGAGCACTCGATGAGCTCTAAAGCTCGATAAGGCCCTTTGCACAACAAGGAACCTATCAAGGTTAAGCGTGAGCCTTCTACTTCCCAATCCCCTCTGACTCCCTAGTCTAAGACCCCCATGGTCCTGCTTGGACAACACACACACGAAACTTCGCGACAACGTGGTAGTGGAATTAGGCATTTAACATTGTATATGGGTCTTCAATCGTGTATATAAACCCATTCATTTATTAGAGAGGGGTGTGTGTTAGTCGTTGCTAATTGTTGAGAGATCAAGCTCAACTAGAGTTAGTGCATTAGTCAACCATGTAACTTCGTAGTTACCTAAATAGAATCTAGTTAGAAGTGTTGACTATAACTCCTTAAATAAGACCTTGTACTTAAGCAGGATATTCTAGATCCACCACTCACAAGGTCATTTAATATAGGACTTACACGGTTGTACCTATATTCTCCTCACACATGTGCACCCTTGCACATGAGATCTATATATACCTCATTGATGGTATTTTTGTATTTGATGATGCTTTCTAATATAGTTACTCATCCCCCATCTTGTGTCATCCATAAGTGTTAACTTCCTCTCTCTCTTCCTCTCACACATATCACTTAATCTTCTGCGCTTAACTTAATCATATAATTAGGTACTAATTAACCCATAGTTAATCACCTAATTCTTAACACTAATGTTACAACTTACAATGATGAATGTCAGGAACAATATAGTAGTACATTGGGATGGAGATTATATGTATGGTATCATATGGTTGATAAGCATACTAATGATGGTATTACGAGGCGTCTAACATAGACAAAGTGTTGGTCCTTTGGTACACTTTGTGTTGTATACAATGACTCACGGAGATTGCGTGTTGATTGACACATCCCAATTTCAGGACATTCATCGTGGTTATATCTTGCAACTGATTGAGCACCGTGGTGATTCCTTAAGATGTCATGTGAGTAATGATCCACATGGTGAAACTCGACGATGCCATGTGAGTGCCATGGTGATTCATTAATAATACAAAGAAATTGGTTGTTGAGCATCAAAGTGTAACCCAACTCAATAACTTCTCATTATTGCTAAAAATAGATTCAACAAAATATTGTATAGGTTATAGTTTCACTAGTTTACTAGAAACATAACCCATAAACTTGCCAATTGTTGGGGGGGGCACACGAACGCCTAATCCACTCCCTAGATAATAATAATTTGAGGGTCAACGAGACAAGACCAAGCTCATAGCAAGGATCAAACATGGCTTCTCTAAATTTTATGAGCATAATGTTATGGTGTATATCACTAAGGTAACAAGAGAAAAGAAAAACAAACATGAGAGAGATATTGAAAGAAACTATGATTAATGATAAATTGCATTTTATTAATGTTATATTTAAATTCATAGAGACAAAGTAGATTTCATGAAGAACTATGCTCAATATAGATGTACTAGATGCACATCATTTTTCGCCATTTTATCTTAGTTTCTATTATAAATTAAAGATTCATCCTTCAATTTTTGAACATTATACTATTAGAATGCATCATCAAAAAGAGATTCATACTAATGGAACTCTCCTTAGGGAATCATACTATTGATAGGAAGATTTAGGTTTGCAAAATTTCTAGGTAAATTACAACGACAGAAGGTAAACCATAAGCTGAGCCCAAACATTGATATCAAAAGCTGGGCCTCATCCAGGCTTGTTGCAATTATTAAGTTTGGGTTCTTGGAATGCTAGATCTGTCAAGAGGATGTGTCCACCATTCATATCAAAACCTAGGTCTTGTCCAAGTTTGTTGCAATTCATGGTATTTGGGTTCTTGAAACAAAGAATATGTCAAGAGGATGTGAAGTAGTTGTAGTTGAATGTTAGGTTAGGAAGATTAATATAGTCAATGAACACAATCATGATCATCAATACGCTCCTTGGTGTGGTTTTCATTGCGGAGTCGTTGTAGCAATAGCTAGTTGAATAGCAACATAAGAAGTGTTGCTTGGACTTTAGCAAACATTGCATGTGTGTGCGTGTGCGTGTTGTTGAAGAAAGGGAGTCGCCACATGAACTCCGGGTGGCTCTACAAGTGGATTCATAACTTCGTGGAACCAATATTGACTATTGTATTGGTAGGATGTAGGCTATTCTTTCATTTAAAAATTGTGGATATATGAGTAGAAGAGTAGATCAACATCAAGTTCCACTCCAATGTTTAGTTAAAACCCAAACAACCTTGTAAGGAGATGGGTGTAATGCATGTTGAATTGCCATGGAAATGCTGCCACGTCCAAATTGGGAAGATGATCGTCAATCCTCTTAAAGACTTCAATTAGTGGATGCTCAAGTTTGAGAGAGATTTTATTATTCTACAAGGTCAAATATGACCTATTAGACTCTTCTCTTTCTGTCCTCGAAACAAATGCACATTTGAAAAATTGTTCTCTACTACTCAAGATAGCATCATATATCTAAGCTCTTGGGGAACTTGGGCATCCAAACAACAATGTGTATATACTATTTGTTCTAAAAGTGTTTCTTCCCTTTCAAGGGCAACTCCTCGTGCTTGATTTGATCTCTTCGCATGGATATTTTAAGCCTATTTACTCTCTTCTTGTGTGCTATTCACAAATATTTGATTTCAACCAAATTTGAGCATAAAAACCACATCTTAACAATTTAAATGGTTAGGTTTAGGTTTAGTATCTTGCAAATGGTTTCGTTTGGTTGGGGGGTTAGAGGGTTTGGTTTGAGCCTTTAGTGGCTTAACAGTTTGTGGTTTAAATGGTTTCAAACTACAACATGGTTTATGGTTTAAACGACTTCAAACTGTGGCTTAAACAACTTATGATAATTGAAGGGTTAAATTCGTTTGAAATATTCATCAAATGTGAAGTAATTTTATAAAATTATTAGCTATAACCTACTAGAATAACAAGTTATAACATTTGAGATCCAAAATTTCTTCTAATTTCCTTAGTTTATAAATAGGAGTTTTTTGTTTTAAAAATTCATTGTTAAATAATTATGCAAAAGGTAACACGAAATATTGGTTTGTATAGAAGCGTTGTCGGGTTGCCAATGGCACATGATGGGAAACACCTCCAAAGTGTCAAATAAATACAAAAGAGTAAGTTCCAAACTCAACACACTTCCTCTTTGAAAGAATATAACTAGCAATAAAGTAACTATTTTAGGTTTAGTCAAATATAATTGTATGTCAGCTAAAGCATGAGCATTAAGCAACCGCTAGGTTCTATGATTTGGGGACAATTGGTATGACAAGAGCATAGTTGCAGACGGTGTGGTGATAAAGGGGATGAGCGGATGCCAAGTTTTTGAGAAAAGAAATTGAATTTATTGAATGGCTCTCACAAGTTTCGTTCGTCAAAAGGTGCTTTAATGGAAGTGGAATTCACATCCTCTATTTGGTAAGGCTTTCAAGTATAGCACATTGACCTTTTCCATTCCTTTTTTCTTTCTTTTCCCAGTCTTTCTAATGTTTGCTTTGAGCTTTTTTTTGCTTCCTTTATAATGTTGGTTAAATGGGTCTTATACATAAGATCCTTGGGCTCCTCAGTTAGCAGAGCTTAGTCATCACAATAAGCTTCGTCACTTGTGCACATTTACGTTAGTTCAGTTTGATTTGGTTTGATAGTTGTACATACATACTTTTGACCTTTAAATGGTTGACGACCCAACCTTTTCACAAATTACAAAACTGACCCTATTTTATTTTGATTCTCAACCCCCCATTTGGCATAATTACTATTTTGTCCCTAACAAACTTAAATTTTAAAATGATCCTTTCGGAGGTTGTAGCTTGGGCTTCTAGACTTCGATTCACATATTATAAAATTGTATGCCATTCTTGTTGCAAGCTCCGGATAGTTGAACCATACATTTTGCCGTCATACCACTGGTTACCACCGTAAACTGTAGTTTTATCCTAAACCTTCAAATGACTATTACTTTTCACTCGGACCTCCGATTGAAGTTCTATAAAGTGTTGTGAGCTCCTAGTGACTTGCACTAGTTGGTAAACATCGTTCTAGTTGTTGTTGTTGTTGTTGTTGTTGTTGTTGTTGTTGTTGTTGTTGTTGTTGTTGTTGTTGTTGTTGTTGTTGTTGTTGTTGTTGTTGTTGTTGTTGTTGTTGTTGTTGTTGTTGTTGTTGTTGTTGTTGTTGTTGTTGTTGTTGTTGTTGTTGTTGTTGTTGTTGTTGTTGTTGTTGTTGTTGTTGTTGTTGTTGTTGTTGTTGTTGTTGTTGTTGTTGTTGTTGTTGTTGTTGTTGTTGTTGTTGTTGTTGTTGTTGTTGTTGTTGTTTTCGAGTATATGGACACCTCATAACATGGATATTTATGAGCAAGAACTTAATATTAAAATTGAGTGGTAAAACAAAAGAAGTTGTCATACCATTCTTTCGTATGAAATGAGAACGAAAGCACAAAACACAAATTTACCAACATATTTATACAAAATGTGTATTGAAGAAAGAAAAACTCCAAGCATTTGAAGAATGTAGTTTGTTACATAGAAGTCACAAATGGTTTGCTTAAATAAGCATCAATCAACTTTGGATGTCCTTCATGGCCATAAAAAGAAGACTCGGAGGTCCAAATTTGGATGGATCTTTTATCTCCCCCATCCCTAAAAATTCATCATCTAAGTGAAGATGAAGGGGACTTACTTTGAGACTTCCTCTAGGCCAATCTTATCCAATCTTTCTCCTAGTAAGCTTCCAAGTTAACCAACCCACTAGCACTCCCACATAACCAATAACCACACCAATTGGCTCAAGAATATTAGTGGCTATAATAGGGATTTTTCTCCTACTTGAAGAGTAGTTGGGATTGACTTCATTCTCACATTGAAAGGCTAAAGGTGCACCACACAGTCCTGGGTTTCCTTCATAACTTTGGTTAGAAAACGTCGAGAATCTATTGCCGAGAGGTATTAAACCTTCCAATTGATTGTATGAAACACTGAATTGACCAAGATTAGTGAGCTTCATCAATGACAAATCGAGAGAGTTGAGAGAGTTGCGTGATAAATCGAGCAATTGTAGAATTGTAGATCGGATCATATTAGCCACTATCTCTGGGATGTTTCCCGACAAATCGTTGAAACTCAAATTCATTTCTTGAAGACCGGCCAAAGCACCCGACTTTTGAAGGTGTAGACCTGAAATTCCCTAATACATCAGAGAGCTTGCCTGGAAATCTAAGTGTGAAGGGATGAGAGTGTTGAGAGGTCTTGTGGGAGAGGCCCATCTATGTCATTATTCGAAACATCGAGAACTTGAAGAGATGGAATGTTGGCTAATCCTGGAGATAACCTCCCATATAGACCTTTGCTGGAGAGAGAAATGGCCACAATTTGTGCATAAACATCATGACAACTCACTCCTTCCCAATCACAACAGCTCTCATTGCTGTTGCTTAAACTCCAACCCTTGAGAGATGATTTGTCCACAGCATTCATGAACCGGAGAAGGGCATCGGCAAGAATCGGAGGTTCTCAGTAGTGTAAATGAAGACAGCAGAAATAGAAGGCAATAGAGAGTACTAGTGATGGTGATGGGTCTAACCATGCTTAAAAGTGGATACATACATGCAAAAGGAGTAGTTTGAAGCATCTGTACACATGTTATCTTTACATCTTCTTGTAGTGCTGAAGGTAGATAAGATGTAATGATGTAATGTAGATAAGATGTAATTGTGGTGGTGATATGGATGTGAGAGAGGTGGAAGAAATGGTAGTGAATTGAGGAGAAAGGAGATTACTGAAGTGAAACAGAGCAAGGCTTTACATATGTATATGTTATGTGAGAACATTAGAGAAACAGGGGAGGGAGGTTATATATATATATATATATGTTATGAGAAGAGGAGTGACATTGTTATTAAAGAATGGGTCTTTGTTTCAAAAGATTTTGAAAAGCTATCAGAATTTTGCAATTGATCAATAGTAGGATGTGACAGGACAACAAGAAGCGGGTCGATGGTTGTAATGACAAAGATTGTGAAAAATTCAAATGACAAGAAACGTATTGATTCTATAGATTGTGAGGAGACCTTAGTTGGGGGATGAATCATGATTATGATATTGATAGTGTCGTGATTTTGTTAATGCTTTGCTTTCTAATTTTATGAAAACAAAACATGAAGAAGAGGATGTTGTGGAGGTGGTCTCATGAGCAAGCCCTATTGACATTATAGAAATTAGACCACGCAACTTCAGGCCTAGGATTAAAAACTATAGACTAAATTGCTAAGAACTAGTAATGGTGATGGGTGGAACCATGCTTAAAGTGGATAGATGCAAAGGAGTCAATTGTGAGAGGTGGAGGAAATGCTAGTCAATTGTGATAGCTTTATTGTAATGATTTTTGTTTTAAAAGCTATATGTACATATGTATATTGTGTGTGTATTTACATATATGCATGTATAAAAAAATATACATACATATATGTTGATAGATATACGTATACATACGGAAATTGCCCAAATTACAGATTCAATTGAAGTGCTCTTTTCTTTGATTTCCCAAATTCCTTTCAGTTTGCCTTATTTCCTTGAGATGGCAAATTATATGATCAATTAGTTCCAATTTTTTCCACAATCATATATGTATGTGCACATTTTTCCCTAGAAAGGAAAAACCTTTGGGCTACATTGGAGGTTTCCCCCTGCATACATATACCTAACATATACACATACATACAAGTACATAGCCAAGAGTATATATACACGTACAAAAGGCATGTATATACACATGCCCAAAATACCTGTATATATGTAGAAGCAGAAGAAAAGAAGTACCATAACAATACTTGAACCTGCAACTCAGTCAATCCCTTGTTTGAGTCTGCAAAGAGGGAAAGAGGTCTCTTTTTCTATATCCTTGTATTTTGTAGCTCTCTGTCTTCTTTTGGTATTCAAAATAGGAGTTTGAATGAATGTCACTAGTAATAAAAGTGTTTACTATAAAAAAGGAGTTCGAATGAATGTGAAAGGGAAACACACACTCACACACACACATGGTATTTGGGTTCTTGAAACAAAGGATATGTCAAGCGGATGTGAAATAGTTGTAGTTGAATGTTAGGTTAGGAATATTGATATCGTCAATGAACAGAATCATGATCATGAATAAGTTCCTTGGTACGGTGTTCATTAGGGAGTGGTTGTAGCAATAGCTAGTTGAATAGCAACATAAGAAGTACTGCTTAGGCTTTGGCAAACGTTGGAGTTGTGTGTGTGTGTGTGGTTGAAGAGGGAGGCACCACATGAACTCCGGGTGGCTCTCCTAGTGGATTGATAACTTCGTGGAACCAATCTTGAATATTGTATGGGTAGGATGTAGACCATTCTTTCGTTTTAAAATTGTGGATATGTGAGTAGAAGAGTAGACCGACATCAAGTTCCACTCCCATGTTCAGCTAAAACCCAAACAACCCTCTAAGAAGGAGAGGATTGGAATGCAAGTTGAATTGCCATGGAAATGTTGCCACATCCAAATTGCGGGGATGACAGTCAATCTTATTAAAGAATTCAATTAGTGGATGCTCAAGTTTTGAGAGATAGATTTTATTATTCTAGAAGGTCAAATATGACCTATTGGACTCTCTCTTTTTGTCCTCGAAAGAAATGCGCATTTGAAAAAATCTTGTCTACTACTTAAGATAGCATCATGTATTTAAGCTCTTGGGGAACTAGGGCATCCAAACAACACTGTGTATATACTCTTTTTCTAAAAGTGTTTCTTTCCTTTCAAGCATATTTCTTTCCTTTCAAGCCCATGGATATTTTAAGCCTATTTACTCTCTTCTTTTGTGCTATCGAGAACGGTTTGATTTTGACTGCATTTGACCATAAAAACTACATCTTAACATGTAAATGGTTATGTTCAAGTTTAGATATTTGCAAATGGTTTTGTTTGGTTGGGGGGTTCAAGGGTCTAATTTGAGACTTTACCAACTTAATAGTTTGTGGTTGAAATGGTTTCAAACTACAACATGGTTTATGGTTTAAACTACTTCAAATTGTGGATGACCTAGATGCCAAGTCTTCGGGGAAAGAAATTGAATTTATTGAATGGCTCTTACAAGTGTCATTTGTCGAAAGGTGCTTTAACAAAACTTGAACTCACATTGTCTATTTGGGAAGGCTTTCCTGTAAACCGCATTGATAATTTACGTTCCTTTTTTCTTTCTTTTCCCCTTTCTAATGTTTGCTTTGAGCTTGTTTTTGCTTCCTTTTTCATACCAGTTAAATGTGTCGTGTACATTGGATCCTTGGGCTCCTTGGTTAGCAGAGCTTAGTCATCACAATAAAACTCGGCGCTTGTGCAATAGGTTGTCTCCCTGTTCACCTTTACGTCGTTTCAATACGGTTTGGCTCGATAGTTTTAAATACATACTTTTGACCTTTAAATGGTCGACCCAACCTTTTCACAAATTACAAAACTGACCCTACTTTATCTCGATTTTGACCCCCCTCCATTTGGCACAATTACTAAATTGTCTCTAACAATTTTAAATTTTAAAATAATCCTTCCGGAGTCTGGATCTAGGGCTTCCAAACTCCAATTCATGTATCATAAAATCTTGCACGCTCCTTGTCACAAGCTCTAGATAATCGAACCATTGATTCTGCTGTCAAACTGCTAGTTACCACTGTAAATTGTATTTTTGTTATAAACCTCCAAACGACCATAACTTTTCCACTCGGGCATCCGATTCGAGTTCTGTAAAGTGTTATGAGGTCCTAGTGACTACCACTAGTTGTTTATTAATGATTATTCTAGTTGTTTTTTCAATCATAGAGACACCTCATAACATGGATATTTATGAGCACTACATATTAGAATTGAGCCGTAAAACAACAAAATTTGACATATCATTCTTTCGTACAAAATGAGAAAGAAAGCACAAAACACAAATCTACCGACATTTATACAAGTGTGTAAAGAAGAAAGAAAATCCAAGCACTTGTAGAATGTAGTTTGTTATTTAGAAGTCACAAATGGTTTGCTTAAACAAGCACTTTGGATGTCCTTTATGGCCATTCATAAATAAAAAAATAAAATAAGAGGGTCCAAATTCTTATCCAATCTTTCTCCTAATAAGCATCCAAGTTAACCAACCCACTAGCACTCCCACATAACCAATAACCACACCAATTGGCTCAAGAATATCAGTGGCTATAATCGGGATTTTTATCCTACTTGACATCATTCTCACATGGAAAGGGTAAAGGGGCACCACAAAGTCCTAGGTTTCCTTCATAACTATTGCGAGAAAATATCGAGAATTGGTTGCCGAGAGGTATTGAACCCTCCAATTGATTGTACGAAACATTGAAATAAACTAGAAACATGAGATTTGCCAATGACGAAGGTATTCCACCAGTGAGAAAGTTGTGTGATAAATCGAGCCTATATAGATAAGTCATATCGGCGATCGCCTCTGGGATGTTTCCCGACAAATTGTTGAAACTCAAATCCATGATTAAAATCACGATTAAAGTACTGGCTTGTGAAGGTATAGACCCTTGTAGTTGATTGTGGGAGAGGTTAATCGATGGTGGAAACTCTGAAACTTGTGTGGATTGCAATGTCGTTAGGTTGTTATCGTGATTTATTAGCGCCGGCAACAAGAAAAGCTCGGGCGGTATACTTCCGAAGAAAGAGTTGTTAGACAAGTCCAAATAGAAAAGATGTGGAAATGACCCTATCCATGGTGGGATCGATCCGGTTAGATTGTTCCACGAAAGGTCAAGCACTTGTAGTTTTGTGCAATTCTTCAACCACTCTGGAATGGAACCAAAGAGACGGATGTCTCCGACGGCGAACACTTGTAGATTAGTTACCCCTTGCATCCTATCAGGTAGTGTCTCATTGAACACATTCTTGGATAAGATCACACTTACCAGATATTCACTCCCATCCAGTGATCTTATGCTCCCATTAAGGTTGTTGTTTGATAGTGAGAGTGTGGTTAGGTTCCTCAATCGATACAAAAACGATGGGATCTCCCCCGAAAGTTTGTTGCTCTCAAAGTTTATGCTCTGGAGTGCTGAACAGTTAGTTAATGAGGATGGGATCTCCCCCGAAAGTTTGTTGCTCGCAAAGTTTATGCTCTGGAGCACTGAACACTCAGTTAATGAGGATGGGATTGACCCGACAAAAGCATTGTTATTGAGATCTAGGTTCTCTAGCATCTGGAATTGATCGAATCGGACGACATCCAATGAACTATGGAATTTGTTTGCTTTTGCAGTGAATATCTTAAGGTTTGTACATGAGGAGAGGTTTGAGGGAAGTTGTCCAGTGAAGTTGTTCAAATCCAACATCAAATAAGAGAGGTTGATTAGGTTGCCGATAGCATTACCTACTTCGCCATCAAAATGGTTATTTCTGAGTTGAAGGATTGTTAATGAGGTTAGGTTGTAGAGATCTTGGGGTAGATTACCCACCAAATTGTTATCACCAAGAACTAATACTTGGAGAGAGCCACAAAACCCAATATCTTTTGAGATTGTTCCTGAGAAGCTGTTCAAGAACACATCCATCTCTTGAAGGAATGGGGCTGTTCGGCATAGGATGAGTGGCAAATCTCCACTTAAATAATTGTTTCTAGCACGGAAATTCCTCAAGAGGCTCAAATTCCTTAAGGAAGAGGGAGGCAAGCTACCATGGAAGCCATTGGTAGAGACATTAAGCACTTGCAAAGAGCTCAAATTCGATAATACATCAGAGAGCTGGCCTGAAAATATGTTGCCACTGATGTCAAGAGTGTGAAGGGAGGAGAGGTCTTGTGGGAGAGACCCATATAAGTTATTATTCGAAACATTGAGAGCATGGAGAGATGGAATGTCGGCTAATCCTTGAGATAACCTCCCACGAAGACCTTTGCTGGAGAGAGAAATGCCCACAATCTGTGCAGAAGTAGCATCACAAATCACACCTTCCCAATCACAACAGCTCCCATTGCTGTTGCTTAAACCCCAACCCTTCTTGAGAGAGGTTTTGTTCACAGCATTCATAAACCGGAGAAGGGCATCGGCTTCTTCTCTCGTGCAAGAATCCGAGGTTCGTAGCAGTCCAAGAGAGAACAGGAGAAATAGAAGGTAATAGAGAGTAGTCATGGTAATGGGATTGTAGCTGTGCTTAAAGTAGATGAATGCAAAGAAGTAGTTTGAACATGTTTACATCTTCTTCTAGTGTTGAAACTAGATAAGATGAGTAGTAATGGTGGTGGTGATATATGGATGTGAGAGAGGTGGAAGAAATGCTAGTCAATTGAGGTGGAAGATATTGAAGAAAAGCTAGTTACTTATGTATGATAATATTGATGATGATGATGAAAGACATGCTTTTGAAGGTCTTCTTCACTCTTAAGGAATGGTACACAGTCTTATGAAATGATTTGACTTTTTTTCAATGCTTTGAAATGTTGTTCTGGATAATGTATTAAGACTCTAGGACCCTTCTTTAGTGGACCTAAATTTGCTTTTCACTTTCAGAATTAAACCATGTTGATGTGATCATACGTTACATGCATAAATACATACATACGTATATGTATATGCATATACAAGTATGTTTGTGTGTGTATATGTATGTATGTATATATATACATATATGTATCAGTATGTATATATGTATGTAAATAACATGAATATTTATGAGCACAACATATTAGAATTAAGCAATAAAACAAAAGAATTTGGCATATCATTCTTTCTTACAACTAGGAAAGAAAGCACAAAACACGAATTACCGATGTTTATACAATGTGTACAGAAAAAAGAAAATCCAAGCACTTGTAGAATGTAGTTTGTTATGTAGAAATCACAAAAGGTTTGCTTAAACAAGCATCACTCAACTTTGGATGTCCTTTATGGCCATTAAAAAAAGAGAAGTCTAAATTTGGATGGATCTTTTTTCTCCTCCATCCCTAAAGATTCATCATCTTAGTGAAGATAAAGGAGACATTGAGACATTCTCTAGCCCAATCTTATCCAATCTTTCTCCTAGTAAGCTTCCAAGTTAACCAACCCACTAACACTCCAACATAACCAATAACCACACCAATTGGCTCAAGAATATCAGTGGCTATAATAGGGCTTTTTCTCCTACTTGAAGAGGAGTTGGGTTTGACATCATTCTCACATGGAAAAGGTAAAGGGGCACCACACAATCCTGGGTTTCCTTCATAACTTTGGTTAGAAAACCTCGAGAATCCATTGCCGAGAGGTATTATACCCTCTAGTTGATTGTATGAAACATTGAATTGACCAAGATTAGTGAGCTTCATCAATGACAAAGGTATTTTGCCAGTGAGAGAGTTGCGTGATAAATCGAGCAATTGTAGATCAGTCATATTAGCCATCATCTCTGGGATGTTTCCCGACAAATTGTTGAAACTCAAATTCATCTCTTGAAGATTGGCCAAAGCACCGACTTCTGAAGGTATAGACCCTTCAAGGAGATTGTGAAAGAGGTTAATAGAGGACGTAGAAAGTTCTAAGTATGGGAAGTTTGAGAAGTAGAGTGTTTGCTTTATGTCAAGGTTGATAACCACTGATTGCAATCCAGTTAGGTTGTTATCAACACTTATCAATGCGGGCAACAAGAATAATTCATGCGGTATACTTCCGGACAATGAGTTGTTGGATAAATCTAGGTAGAAAAGATGAGGAAAAGAGCCAATCCATGGGGGGATTGATCCGGTTAGTTTGTTCCTTGAGAGGTCAAGCACTTGTAATTTTTTACTATCCTTTAACCACTTAGGAATCAAACCAGATACGCCAATGTTATTGAGAGAGAGAAATTGTAGATTAATGAACCCTTGCATGGTATTGGGTAGTGCCTCATTGAACACATTCATGGATAAGATCACTTTGACTAGGTGTTCACTCCCATCAAGTGATCTTATGCTGCCGTTAAGGTTGTTGCTTGATAGCAAGAGCGTGGTTAGGTTCTTCAATCGATACAAAGAAGATGGGATCTCCCCTGAAAGTTTGTTGCTCACAAAGTTTATGCTCTGGAGCGCTGGACAGTTAGTTAATGAGGATGGGATTGGGCCGACAAAAGCATTGCTATTGAGATCAAGGTTCTCTAGCATCGGGAATTGATTGAATCGGACAGCATCCAATGAACCATTGAACTTGTTTCCATTCGCGATGAATACCTTGAGGTTCGTACATGAGGAGAGGTTTGAGGGAAGTTGTCCAGTGAAGTTGTTCGAACCCAACATTAAACGAGAGAGATTGATTAGGTTCCCAATAGCATTATCTAGTTGGCCATCGAAATGGTTATTTCTGAGTTGAAGGATTGTTAATGAGGTTAGGTTGTAGAGATCTTGGGGTAGGTTACCCACCAAGTTGTTGTAACCAAGATCTAATACTTGGAGAGAGCCACAAAGTCCAAGACCTTTTGAGATTGTTCCTGAGAAGTTGTTCAAGGACAGATCCATCTCTTGAAGGAGTGGGGCAGTTTGGCATAGGGTGAGTGGCAAATCTCCACTTAAATCATTGCTCTTAGCCAGGAATAGCCTCAAGAGGCTCAAATTCCTTAAAGAAGAGGGAGGCAAGCTACCATTGAAGCCATTGATAGAGAGGTTAAGCACTTGCAAAGAGCTGAAATTCACTAATACATCAGCGAGCTGGCCTGAAAAACTGTTGCTACTGACATCAAGAGTGTGAAGGGATGAGAGTGTTGAGAGGTCTTGTGGGAGAGGCCCATAAAAGTGATTATTAGAAACATTGAGAACTTGAAGAGATGGAATGTCGGCTAATCCTTGAGATAACCTCCCATATAGACCTTTGCTGGAGAGAGAAATGCCTACAATCTGTGCAGAAATAGCATCACAAATCACACCTTCCCAATCACAACAGCTCCCATTGCTGTTGCTTAAACCCCAACCCTTCTTGAGAGATGTTGTGTTCACTACATTCATAAACCGGAGAAGGGCATCGGCTTCTTCTCTCGTGCAAGAATCCGAGGTTCGTAGCAGTCCAAGAGAGGACAAGAGAAATAGAAGGTAATAGAGAGTAGTCATGGTGATGGGTTTAGCTGTGCTTAAAGTAATGGATGCAAAGAAGTAGTTTGAACATCTTTACATCTTCTTCTAGTGCTGAAACTAGATAAGATGAGTAATAATGGTGGTGGTGATATATGTATGTGAGAGAGGTGGAAGAAATGCTAGTCAATTGAGGTGGAAGATATTGAACAAATTCTAGTTACTTATGTATGATAAGAATGATGATGATGATGAATGAGATGCGTTTGAAGGTCTTCTTCACTCTTAAGGAATGGTCCACAGTCTTATGAAATGATTTGACTTTTTTTCAATGCTTTGAAATGTTGTTCTGGATAATGTATTAAGACTCAAGGGCCCTTCTTTAGTGGACCTAAATTTGCTTTTCGCTTTCGGAATTAAACCATGTTGATGTGATCATACGTTACATGCATAAATACATACATAAGTATATGTATATGCATATACAAGTATGTTTGTGTGTGTATATGTATGTATGTATGTATGTATGTATATACATACCAACATACATACATATATGTATGTATGTATGTACGTTTGTATATGTATATGTGTGTGTGTAAGTACATATATGCATGTATAGAAGTATACATACATATAGATAGATATATGTATGTATACAGACACGCACACATACACATCTTAGGGAAATTGCCCAAATTACAGAAATTCCACTGGTCTTTTCTTTGGTTTCCCAAAAACCTTTCAGTTTGCCTTATTTCCTTAAGATGGCCATGTCAACAAATTATATGATCAGGTCATTCCAATTTTTTCTACTAATTATCTGTGCACTATTCTAACCTTTGGGCTACATTGAAGCTTTCCCTCTGCATACATATATACGTAGTTCACAAAAACATACAAACAGGTACATAGCCAAGAGTATATATACATGTACAAAAGGCATGTACATATATGCATACATACACACATGCCCAAAATACATGTACATACAAACGTAGAAGCAGAAGAAAAGACGTACCATAACAATGCTTGAACCAACAACTCAGTCAATCCCCTGTTTGAGTCTGCAAAGAGGAGAGAGAGCTCTGTTTTTGTATCCCTGTATTTTGTAGCTCTCTGTCTTCTTTTTGTATTCAAAATTGGAGTTTGATTGAATGAATGTGAAAGGGAAACACACACACATAATAATAATTAGGCTTGGCGAGGCAATCGCGGACAAAGACGGTGCAGTACACGTTTCAAATAGCGTGCGCGATCTGCACCGCTCGATCTCTATCTATAAAAAGCATGCACTTCAAACCTAACCCAGGTCTGGCGAGCCTCAGTCACATCTAACCCGGGCAGTGATTATGCCATTTGATTACCTAACCAGACCTCTCATCACCTAACCATGGCAGCCTAACCAGGACTCTACGTACCTAACCCGGACTCTCATTACCTAACTCGGGCAATGTAATTGTCTAAGCCTAACCTAGACTCTAGGTACCCAACACGGGCCTTGTAATCTTGTAAACCTAACCCGGTCCTTCGAACCTGACCCGGGTTGAGCACCTAACTTGGACCTTCTGACCTAACCCTAGCACAACTTCAATATTATTAAAACCTTGCATAAATCCTTTTATCCCTATTTTTGAAAATTTGAAAACTTCTACACCTCCCCCTGCACCTGCACCTGCACCAACATTTGAACCAAAACCTCTACCTACAGCCGGTAATTACCTTCTTCCACCACGCCATCTATATATATTTTTCTTTTGGGATTTAAAAAAGATATGTTGAGTCTCATCTTGTCATTTACAACTTCATCTTTATCAATATGTTGTGTATAGCTTCTCATAACCTATTCTCTAATATTAGCTTTCTATGTTGGATGATTCTATATCTTTTGCTTCATTATGAGCTTTGTTGTTTGTGGCTTCTTGCATCGATTGTTTTAAATATAAGGCATTTCATGTCGCGAGGCTTTAGTTGCTTTCAGAATGAGCTTTGTATGTTTGAAGGCATAGTACGTAAAATTCGTGTTCGTCTAACATAACATTCGTTTTCCTACGTTGGAAAACGAATGTGAATATTATTCAAACATTCTTGTGTTTTTTTTTTGTTTTTTTCCCCTTTTTGAAAGGTTTTTATTTTTTGTTTTTTTCCTTTTTTAGGTTTATTTACCTCATAATAAATAGCTATTCCAAAAGTATGGTATTTATCATTCTTCAAGGGTGTTTACCATACTCGAATGATTGAAACATTCACGAACGTGAATGCGCGTATGGTATGTATGGCTCATACTATGTTTGAAGGTTCTTCCATCGATATCATCAATATGGTCATCGTTAATTCAAATGCTCCTTTTAAGCTTCGATGTGAAACGTTTTCTAATGAGATCTCATTGATGAAGGAAATATATGAGCTTCTTTTCCAAGTATAGTGGTTTTGTGCACCAGACTATCAATGTGAAAAGTTTTCTAATGAGAACTCATTGATAAAGGAAACATAAGAATATTCTGCAATAGAAGATGGATATAGAACAAACATTGTAAAGTTGAAGCTGAAATACTTTAGTATGAAGAAATTGAATATGAGACAAAAGAATTTTTTTTGGTTTTTCAAATCAAATAGATTTGGACCTTTGCATTCTCTCAAAGATAGATAATCTTAATATATATTCTTGATTTAAAAAATATATAAATTAGGTAAAACGGAGAAAAAAAGAAAAAAAGAAACAATCTCATACATTCTGGATGCATGAAAAATCAAAGGATATGTTGTGTTCTTCTTCTTCCCCGTCTCCTTCTTCTTCTCTATCTTCAAATCTCCATAACTTGATGATCTTCCATGTTTAATCCATCTTTCTTGTGAAGGTCCTTTATTGAATAATCCTACTACTAGGGAATTGAAGAGTTTGGCAGAAATGGCTATAACCAAAGCCACAAGCACCATCACATTATACTCGAGAGCCGATGTACTGAAATCCATATCCCAACTCAACCCAATGGGACAAATTGCGATATTATGTAATGCAAACAATTTGTATGTTTGTCGAAGAGTTCGCTTATGGCCTCAAATCACCAAACTTCATAAGCATATTATAAATTTAGTTTTGTATAGTCATCCTTGATTGTTGGTTCCCATACATACACACACACACACACACACATTGTTACCGTATGAGATGTACGGGTGATTGATAAGTGAGGGTGAAAGATGTAATGTGTTGATATGTATGTGTAATCTTATACGATTATTGTCACGGATAGATCATAAGCTCAAGAGACAAGAAAGAAGATAGATAAATGGATGAGTAGTATTAACGCAAAGACTCCATTACTGGTGTTGTTCACCTTGAATTCCTTCAAGGTGAACTCCTCTATTTATACTACATGGCATGCATACTTGTTGCACGCATGTGAATCTACAATAGAGCATGTAGGTATGCATGCATGTGCCAAGTGTAAATACTACAAGGGAGCAACTATGCACATGATGTTAGCAAAACAATAAGGACCAATTACATACATAATTGTGTACTAGATATATTGGTTAACCCATGATACTATATTATAACATGGTCGTGTCAAGAGTTTGAATCTTGATATTATCCCCCCTCTGACGCCGCCTTCCCAAATCGGCCGCTGGTTTGTGGGGATATCGGTGATGAAAATCTTGGACGACCTTTGGGGCATTTTGTAAATTTTCCGATGGTTCCCACATGGCCTCAGACATGGGGTAACCCCTCCATAGGACAAAGTATTGCAAGTGTCGACGGTGCCAACACGAGTCAAGGATTTGGTCGACCTCGTATTCCTCCCCTGTCGTCAATTGCACAGGTGGTGGTGGAGGGGCCTGATGTCTTGGGAGGTGTGAAGCATAATGGGGTTCGAGGAGGGAGACATGAAAAACATCATGAAGCCAGAAGTGGGATGGAAGGGCGAGCCGGAAGGCGACAGGATTGATGCAGTCGATGATACAGAATGGTCCCAACTTCTTGTAATCAAGTTTCGCACATGGACGAGTAGTAGAGATGTGTCGACGTAACAACCAGACCATGTCTCCAATGACAAAGTGTGGAGTGGCTGATCGTCTGCTGCTTGTATCGTTCACTGGCAAGACTAAGCTCCAAGGATAAATCATGATGTAGTTCTTCCAAAATGCGAGCACGATCCTCCGCCGAAGGGTTCACGGAAGTGGTAGGAAGGGAAATGTTGAAGCGAGGATGTAAACCATAGTTGGCAAAGAAGGGAGTGATGCCAGTTGATGCATGGAGAGAATTATTGTAGGCGAATTCCGCGAGCGAAAGTAAGTTGACCCAGTCATCTTGTTGGTAACTAACAGAGCACCGAAGATACTGCTCAAGGATTTGGTTGACACACTCTGTTTCCCCATCAGTTTGGGGGTGATAAGCGGATGACAACTTGACAGAGATGCCTACAGTTTGTAGCAGGTGCTGCCAGAAGTGAGAGACAAACTGGGGTCCGCGATCGGAGATGACATCATCGGGGAGTCCATGTAAGCGTACCACATTGTTGAGTAGTAGATGCACCATTCCTTCTCCGGAAATGGTTTTGGAGCATGGAGTGAAGTGAGCCATCTTCGTAAACCGATCGACAATGACCAACACCGAGTCATAGCTATTGACCAAGGGTAGATCAGTTATCAGGTCCATAGAGATAGAGGCCCTGGGACGACGAGGACATGGAAGCGGTTGTAGTAAGCCATATGGCCGATGATGAATGGCTTTGGAGCGAGCACAAACCTCACAACTCTTTATGTATTCTTTGACCAACTTCCATGGTTGTGGCCATCAATACCCTGAGAGAGTAGCTTGAGGATTTTCGCGACCCCGAAATGACCTGCAAGTGGGTCATTGTGGCATTCCCGCAACACCCAGGTGCAACATGGGCCCTGTGGGACGTATAAGAGATGATCTTGGAACAACAAACCCTCTTGTATGGTGAAGGTGTCAAGATCCTTTCTTTTGGTCGCCTTAGAGGGGTTTTGCAGACTATATCGAATCTCGTTGGCAAACGCATCGGTCTTGGACGCATCAATGATCTGTTGGAGTAATGAATCATCTTGCAACATACAAGTGGCAAAAAGATGCAATTGGTCGGGTTTCAACAATCATCTAGATTGTTGAGCATAAGCAGCATCCCCAGGGCGGAGTGCAAGGTCAGTTTGGCAAGAAAAGGCATCAGCCTTCCCATGTTGGTCACCAGGTCGAAATATCATCTCAAAATCGTAGTCGGCGAGAAATGTCGACCAACGGGCCTGCCTTTGATTCAAAGTACGAGTGGTGGAAAAATAAACTAAATTTTTATGATCAGTCACTACCTGGACACGATGTTGTGCGTCGGCCAAGTAGGGTCGCCATTCTTCAAAGGCAACAATGATAGCAGCAAGCTCCTTGTTGTATATGGGATAATTGATTTCGGATGCCGTGAATTTCCGGGAGTAGTAAGCCATTGGGTGCATTAGGTTGGTGTCGTCTGCCTGGGATAGGATGACACCAATGGCGAAGTCAGAGGCATCGGTTTCGACTTGGAAGGGTTTTGTGGGGTTGGCATGTAGCAGCACTTGGGCAGTGATGAATGTGTGTTTGAGTGAGTCAAACGCATTTTGCGCCTCCGAGGTCCATAAAAATGGAGTGCCTTTACGGGTGAGAGCGATAAGAGGTTGTGCTAGGGTGGAAAAATTCGCCTCCGAGGTCCATAAAAATGGAGTGCCTTGATGAAGAGACGGTAAAAATTCGCGAAGTCGAGGAAGGATTGCACATCTTTAAGTCGCCTTGGAGTCGCCCATGCCTGAATGACAGAGACCTTCTTCATATCCATGGTGATGCCAGCGGGCAAGATGATGTAGCCCAAAAATTCAATCGAGGTACGGTCGAACCTGCATTTCTCGCCTTTGGCATAAAGGCCATGCTCGCGAAGTTTGGCAAGAACTAATCGGACTTGGCGAGTGTGCTCCTCCATGTTTGGCGAGAAAATGAGAATATCATCGAGGTAAATGACAACAAAATGATCAAGATATTCCCGGAATATATCATTCATCATATGTTGAAAAACTGTTGGAGCGTTAGTAAGACCAAAAGGCATTACCTTGTATTCGAAATGCCCATACCATGTTCGAAATGCGGTTTTCCATTCATCCCCCGGCTTGATGCGTACTAGATTGTACGCTCCACGCAGATCAACTTTGGAGAAGACACACACAACTCGGAGCCGATCAAGGAGTTCGAGGATCAGAGGTAGCGGATAGCGGTTGCGTACAGTGAGTTTGTTGAGACCTCGGTAGTCGACGAATAAGCGTAGAGAGCTGTCCTTCTTCACAAATAAAATGGGGGCCCCGGTTGGTGACTTAGAAGGTTGAATAAGTCCTTTCTCGAGGTTCTCATCGAGATACACACGAAGGGCCTTCAACTCTGGTATAGACAACGCATATAGAGGACCAAAGGGTGGACACGCACCTTCTTGAAGATCAATCGGACAGTCGTAGAGCCGGTGTTCAGGCAAACGATCAACATTACATTTTTCAAATACGCCGGAGAAGTGTTGGTATTTGTCGGGAATAACATGGAGTGTGTTAGAAACGGCGCCATAAACAAACCCATCCTGGACCAATGATGGGGTAGTCAAATCGGAATCGACCTTCTCCGAAGGATGGGAAACTGAATTTACCTTCATACTTTTGCACGAGCATCCTGGCTTGCTAAATGTGATCGAGCGGTTGCACCAATCCACTATTGGATTGTGCGCCTCCAACCACGTTAGTCCTAAGATGATCGGATGTCGAGGAGATGCGATGAGGTAAAAGGCGAGCTCCTCCTGGTGTGAGCCTAGACAAAGCCCTAATGGGATTGTAGCTTGAGTAATTGCACTTGACGAGAGGACGCACCCGTCGATGGCTTCAACGGGAATGGGTTTAGAGAGGCCAACGACAGGTACGCCATGTGCTTGGGCAAACACGATGTCGATGAAGCAAGAAGATGCCCCAGAATCAAGTAAAGCAATAGACTAAATGGAACTAGAGTTAAATGAAAGCCATACCTCCAATGTGAAATTGCCTGATGGTCGGCAATGGAACCAAGAGAATGTGGGCAAGGGGAGATATCCAATTGCATGGCTCCTACTGCAACCGAACGATGTCGTTTTCCGTATGGTGGGGTCCGTTAGCTCGATGGAATTGTGGGCGATTACTCCTAGGACAATGGCGAACGACATGACCAGAGGCGCCACAATACATGCACACGCCATTAGCCCGCCGAAATTGTCGTTCGGCATCAGTGAATGGCTGAAATTGGGCTTGATCAATTTCCATGGGGACAGGAGCATCTGCCAAAGTAGGGGAGTGTGATGCAGTCAGTGGAGGGTATGGTTGGGGTTGTATGACCGGGGCGTGTCGTGGAAGTGAATGAGGTGGAACCCAAGTACGACGCTCTTCTTGGCGAAATTTGAATAGACGATTGTCACAATGGACTGCTTGTGAAATCGCTTGGGACAACGAGCTGGGCTCCGGAAAGTTTAAGAGAAGATTCTTGACATTGCTTCGAAGGCCGCGCCGAAAGTGATCAACTAAAGGTTGATCATCCCAATTGACGTCGCATGCTAGTTGTCGAAATTCTGAAGCATAGACCGAAGCTGCACGCGAACCTTGTTCAAGTGCATAAATCTTGTTAAGAGCTGTACGTCGTCGGTCCATCTCTCCAAATGTGGCCTCTAACTCGGCGAGGAAGGCAGGAAAGTCCTCCAATAGAGGTGAAGAGGTTTCTACCAATGGTGCAAACCAAGCTTGGGCTGGACCGGAGAGAAGGGTGCCCACAAGGCCGACTTGTTGAAGACCATCTCCATTGCGTTGAGGTTGTCGCCGAATGATAAGTTGAACTTGGTTGATGAACCCTCGGAAACGCGACCTCGTTCCATCAAATTATTTTGGGAGGCTAACCGTAGGCTGAAGAAAATGCGACGAAGCTAGGCTAGATGTTGGTAGAAGATCGGGCTCTAGGCTAGGTTGCTGTGGGAGACTAGGCTTCGGGGGTTGTGAGGATAGGGAGGCACCGACTTGAAGTTCTTGTAAAGAATTTCGAAGAGCTTCATTTTCAAGCTGGAGTTGTCGTAAGGCTACCATTATTTGGCCTAACTCACTAGTTGAGTCGGACATAGCTATGGCTTATGAGAGGGAGAGCTATGAGGATGGGAAGGTGAACAAACTGTCACAGATAGATCATAAGCTCAAGAGACAAGAAAGAAGATAGACAAATGGATGAGTAGTATTAACGAAAAGACTCCATAACTGGTGTTGTTCACCTTGAATTCCTTCAAGGTGAACTCCTCTATTTATACTATATGGCATGCATACTTGTTGCACGCATGTGAATCTACAATAGAGCATGTAGGTATGCATGCATGTGCCAAGTGTAAATACTACAAGGGAGCAACTATGCACATGATGCTAGAAAAACAATAAGGACCAATTACATACATAACTGTGTACTAGATATATTGGTTAACCCATGATACTATATTATAACATGGTCGTGTCAAGAGTTTGAATCTTGACAATTATGAGTGTGAGTGTGGTGGATACAAAGAGGTGTGAATGCCCAAGGGGCTTGCACCCTTGTGTATCTACCCTTTTGTACCTATTTAACCCCTTATGGGGAATGAATGAATACAATAACCATCTCTCTCTCAATCTCTCTCTTGTCATGTCTCTCTCCCTCTCTCTCTTCCCTCTTAACGTTGAACCCCCTAAATGGCTCCACCCCCCACCCCTCAATGCTTGTCTTGTTCTTCATGATCTCTCTCACCATTATACTCTCCATCATTTTCACTATTACACCATGTCTATCTTCATCATCAATAATCAATCATCATCATTATCATTATCATTTACCCTAACCCTAAAACATACAACACCTTTTGGCGACCACTAAGGCGACCCCCCTTTGGAGACGAAGTCGAAGACTAATACACGGCAAAGACTAATACGAATTGTGCGAGAATGGTGGCAATGATGTGCGAGAAATCAAATGGATGATGTGCAAAAAATGGTGATGTTGATTGCAAGCCATCGAGGTCGATGAATGCAACACGGAAAGCGTGGTGCGAGAGACAACCAAAAAGACAAGGACGACAACAACGATCGGAGATGGAGCTGGAATGACGGACAAGCAGCCAAATAGTGGCCAAGGAGCGGCCGGAATAACCGAACAGTGGCCGGAGTGGCTAGACTGGTTGGACAGAGAACCGCCAAACGATGATTGGAATGGGTTGAATAGTAGGAACGGTGATGACGCTGAAACGATGGGCCAGATAGCCGAACATTGGCTAGAGGGCCAGAAAGACAATAATGGCCGGATCGAACAGACGGACCGAACGGAGTCGGAGCGGCCGGACAGGAGCCAGAGAGCCAGAATGGCTGGACAGCAACGACCACATCGACAATAGAACGTCATCCGGTAGTAAAGAATAGAGACAGCCGGACAGAGATGGCAGACCAAAAAATGGTTGGACAAGGTTGACATTGACAGATCTGCGCAGAGACAAAGACGGATGAAGAGCACCGACAACGGCCGAAAAGCAACCGAACCGGCTGGAATAGCTGAACAAAGGCTGGAGCGGCCGAAGAGCGGTCGGAATGGCTAGATAACGGCTGAAGAGTGGTTGGAATGGCTGGATAACGGCTGAAGAGCGGTCGGAATGGCCAGACAATGGCTGAAGAGCATCTATTGGAATAGCTGGACAAAGGCTGGAGCGGTTGGAGTGGCCAGATAGTGGCTGAATAACAATCGGAGCAATCAGACAAACGGCCAGAACAGGGCAGCGGCCGGACGGAAAGATACGGCCGAAAACCGACGACATCAGAGCGGTAGCGGCGAGACCGGCAGGCAACAAAGGCCAGACCAATGGTGGGACCACAAATAATAGCAGCAACCGGACAATGGTTAAGAACAACCATGAATGACGGTCGGTGTTAGAGATGTCGGAAGGGTAGGACAAATACGAACAGGACGAGTGACGATGACGGAGACACCTACAAATGAACACAATGGCCGGATCTGACAAGCAGTCAAAGAGCGGTCGGAACAACGATGATGACGACAGAACAAGGGCGGCAACCGGAAAGCAGCTGGATGCGGTCGGGGCGCCAAAATGTAGCCGGAATGGCCGAACAACTGACGCCGAAATGACGTACCAGACAGTGTCGGCGACACACAGAGGAACGATGACAACCAACAGTCACGAGTGGCCGGTAGACGATAGAGACAAAGAAACAGAGACGGCGACAAGGACACCTTAAATGGAGAGAAAGAACGAACGATCGGACTCGCGGACAGCTAGATCGCCGAAAATAGGGAAAAACAAGAAACTGTCAGCCATAAAATGACAGATGGGCCAGACAAAGACGGCGATGGTGCCAGCGATAGAGATGTAGAATTGACAGATGTTGCTAAGCGATACCATTGGGGAGAAGTAGGAATGTTAGGCTAACGAAGACGATGGGATCCACAACATCGACAAAGCTAGAACACATAAGAAAGAGAAGTAGAGAAGGACGAGGAAATGACACATAAGTCAGAACTAGAACTCACAGAGAAGAAAAGTGCAGAGTATAGAAGAGAAGGCACAGGACAAGAGCATGGAGACAAACAGAAAGACACACACAGACACAGATGCCCGATCGCGTGCGCGCTGCTGAAGCAGAGATGAATAGTGCACAAAGGAAGGCGGCGATGAACAGGAACAAAAACAGAGAAGCAAGAAAGAGAAAGACATAGAAGAAGATGGAGAAATAGAGAGAGGAAGGAGAAGCAACAGTCACAACGGAAGAAGAACAGATAAAAAGAAGAAGAAGAAGCAGAAGGAGATGTAGCCGTTGATGAACAAAGAAGGAAGAGAATGAAGAATTCATGGAAGAAGAGAAAGGGTACATAATTAAAATTTTAAAAATCAAAGGGCACCTACGGAATTTCAAAAACTCATGAACCTAAAAGAAATGAACGCAATCCACATGCGACTCACAAGATACAAGGAAGAACACACATACATACAACCTTTTTTTGACGACCCAAATGATGTTACCAAAGTTCGTGAACCGACAGAACGGAAATGTTCGTGTCGATGAAGATTCGTTGACCGACGGAGATGTTCGAGTCAAGCGCTCCGATCGAGGGAGTCGATCGTTGATGTTACCGAAGTTCGTGAACGATAGAACGAGAATGTTCGTGTTGATGAAGATTTGCTGACTGACAAAAATGTTCGTGTCAAGCGCTCCGATCGAGGGAGTCGATTGTTGAGAGGA
>NW_028230809.1:0-30359 GCF_043228905.1 Azolla caroliniana | reverse complement strand
GCTTTTGTTCCGGAACCGCGCTTCCTATTGTCGGCATGTTGCTTCCGTTATGTCTTCCGGTCTCCCTCCAGTTGTCGTATCCGGACCGTTAGTAGTTCTTCCCGGCTCATCTCTTCCTTCCACGGCAGCATTGTTCATGTCTCAATTGCGGTTTCCGTCTGCATTACCAGTGCTTGTCCGGTCATGAGTTCGGCCGGCATAAAACCAGTCACGGAACTATGCGTCGTACGATCCGCCCATAGTGCATACGGGAGCATCTGCGGCCAATCCTTCACCCTTCTGTTGCATGCTTTTGCAAGTGCTTTGACGATTGGACTATGTCCTCGTTTGATCTTCCCGTTGGCTTCTGGATTGTATGTCGTTGTTAATGTTAACCGAATTCCATGTTTGGTGAAGAATTCCCTAGCTTTATCAGAGTCGAGTTCTCCCCGATCCGCAATCACTTGTCCTACGCACCCGTACCTACAAAACACTTCTTCCAAAAGAAATTGGCATACTGCAGAACACGTTTTCCTCCATAGCGCTCAACCTTCTGCTTGGTTTGTGAGATCTTCCCGAGCTAACACCAAGTACTTCTTTTGTTCGATCCCGGTTGGCATGGCTACAATGTCGACCATCCATTTGAAGTTGATTGTCAGTGAGAATGTCGGATGTAACTCATCTCGGTGTGGAACCCCGGAGTAGACTTGGCATTTCTCGCAGCTTTCCGTGAACTCCGCGACATCTTTGTACATATTCTTCCACCAATATCTTTGCTTGATCTTCACAAATGTTGCCCATGTTCCCCGATGTCCAACCCAATCGGATTCGTGAAATTCGGACATTATCTGGTTTCGTTGCTCTTTTGTCTCGACTACTCGAAGTGGTATGCCATCCGGTCTTTTCGGCTCCCTCCATATTTATCTATTTTTCAAGAAGAACTTTCGGCTGCTTCTAACTTCGGATCTTGGCTCTCTTCTCGTTATTGTCCGATGATTCCTCAATTTCTTGTAACACTTTCCCAATCAGCAAGCTTTCTCCCTCGTATTCTTCTTCCCAGAATTCTCGGATTACGTTCACCCGACATATGTGCTCCGAAGCAAAGTAGTCTTCCAAAACTTCTTCATTATCGGATTCGGTTATGTCGTCTCCGAACCGTGCCCTTGATAGCATATCTGCTACTGCATTGTCTTTTCCGGAGATGTGTCGTACCTCCGGATTAAGTGACTTAACATATGCAATCCACCTTAGCATAGCCACCTCCAGTATAGTGCAACACCGCATCATCCCGAGTATCAGAAGACAATCTGTTTCGATCACTACTTCAGCTCCGATTAAATAATCTCGATCCAATTTGATTGCCGACACGACTCCCCATAATTCTCTTTTGACTTGTGCATACCCGCATTGCCTTTCGTTGAGAACCTTTGCTCCAAATTCGGATCGGATATCACGAACCATCCGAGTCGGCTTGATTGATGACCCATCCGATTCCGATTAGACTTCTGTCAACCGTTACTATGATTGGTCGGTCATAGCTCGGCTTCTTAAGTGATTCCGCACTCCGTAGTGTTTTCTTAAGCTTCCTCATGGCTTTGGTATGTTCCGGTCTCCCTTTGAACTTCTTACCCTTCCGCAACAAGTGATAGAGTGGGTCTGCAATATGTGCATAGTGCGGAATCCATATGTGATAGAATGCACATGCTCCAAGAAACCTTCAGACTTCGGATTGTGACTCTCATACTTCTTTCATAGCTTGAATCGCATCGATCTTGATTGGTGACGGTCTTTGGCCGTAGGGCCCACATAGATGTCCGACTACCAATATTTCTTCTTGTCCGAATGCCGATTTCTCTCCAGAAAGTGTTAGGTGCACATCTTCTAACTTTCGTAGCACTTTCTCACAATCGCGAATATGGTCGACTACGAACTGTCGGCATCCCCGATCATCCATAGTCTCATCTTTTTCTTCCACCGCACATCCTTTCATCGGAATGTCATCTAGGAATGGCATCATTATCTCCAGAATGCAGTCTCGAAGCACCTTGTTCATTGCATTCATCATATGTGCGACCGAGTTCGTTGCGCCTTGTGGTAGTGTGCACATACGGACTAATCCTATCGGTGTTCGCATGGTAGTGATGTCTCGGCTCTCCACAGCTAGTTGGAATTGGTCATACCCGGTGTATAGGTCTCCGATGGAGTATATCGCGCGTCCGGAAAATGCTTCCACAAATTCGTCCACTATCGAACCAACTCCGGAGTTCCGGATCATGACGTTGTTCACCGGTTGCAAGTCTTGAATAAACCGGAGTGACCCATTCTTCTTCGGAACCGTAAACCATCGATTTGAGTATGGAGCGTTTGATGGCTCTAGAATCCCCATTGCCACCTTCTCCTTGAGCAAGTCGATGACTTTCAGAATATGCGCCCATGGCACCGGAATCGGTTTCAGGTTCCACGGCACATGATCAATTGTGAAGATCACCATCGGCTCCATTATCTTTGGATCAACGTACCCTATCTCCTTCGATGTGAATGCAAATGCTTTTCCATGTTGTTCCAACATCTCACGAAACCGTTCTTCTTCTTTTTGTAAGAGGAAACCACCTCCACCAATCCAAAGTTTTTTCCCGGGTCTCATCCGTGAAGGCATGTCTGATATCCATGGACTTTCGAACTGTCGGATCTGTCAAATACGAGTGTATAATGGCCGTATTCACATTGTCCCTTTGGGCTATTTCTGTAAATAGCATAAAAGGCAGTTGCCCTAGGACAGTCACTATATAAAGTGACTTTGTAACCTTTAGTTGCTTGTTGTTGGTGGTCGTTGTTGTAACTGTTGCTAAGAAATAAAACGTCTTCTATGTGCCTATCTCTCTCTCTCTCTCTCTCTCTCTCTCTCTCTCTCTCTCTCTCTATGTCTATCTTGCTCATGCGCATACACAAGACAAGTTCTTCTTCATCATGAATGTTGCTTGCACTTCCGCATTGACGACCTTGTTTCCCAACATTTGGTATGAGAGCGTTGGAGGTTCTTCAACCCGCTACCGGCCGTCTCACTGTGTTAAATCGCAAATTGGAGTAAGCTAGCCGGTTGTACTCTGTTCCTGTGATTGTAACCAGTTAAGGCAAGCTCCCTGTGCAACACCCGACCCAATCGTGCTTCATTCAGTTAAACGACATCCGAATAGGTCATTGGACGCTATTCACCCGCTTGTTGTAACCACCTGCTTCAGATTGGTCTCCTGGCAACAACCACTTCGTGCTTCACTTGGCTGATTGACATTCGAGAGGATCAGTTGGATCTGTCCCTCTCATCGCTATAGTCATCCGAAGCAGAATCGGCCTAAACAATCGGTTTCTCGCAATCGGTATTCAACATACAATCGGAAGCTAACCGAGCTCACTCCAACTCGACAACATTCGGGAAGACCAGCTGGTTCTGTCCCTCAAGTTACCGAAGTCACTCGGAGCAAGTTCAGCAACAAGTATCCGAAACCAAACTGACTCGGGTTCAAAACTGACTAGAACGAAATTGGGTGAGCCGATCGGCTGCACCCCACTAAGGTTCGTAGTCAACTCCGAACTGAGTCTTACCAACCGAAACCGAAGCAGATGGCATCAACATCCGGCTCATCGAAGATGAGTCTAAGGAAGTTCGATGGTTCGAACTTCAACTTCTGGAAGGAACAAATGCAAGACTATCTCATAGTCAAGGGTCAAATAGACCCAATTGAGAATGAAAATTCTCCAGAAGCATACAAGGCAAACGAATGGCTAAAGCTGGACAGAATCGTCCACACCACGATTCGAATGCACTTATCGGAGTCAGTGTACTTCACAGTGCAAACATGCACGACAGCTTTTGAACTTTGGAAAACACTATCGGAAACTTATGAAAAGAAGGTCACCGCAACGAAGATGTATCTAATCCAGCACCTCTACAACTTGCGGATGAAAAAATCCGATTCGGTTCAGGCACACCTCAACGAGTACAAAAGCATAAGCTCCCAAATCTCGTCTTAGGGGACGGCAATCGAGGATGAACTCAGAGCAATGATACTCATGAGTAGTCTCCCCTCTTCATGGGAAACTTTCGTTACAACCGTGTGCAATGCTTCAACAACTATCGTTAAGTACTCTGAAGTCACGAGCGTAATACTGACTGAAGCAACTCGGAGAAAGTCTTTCGCCAAAGACTCGGCAGATGAAGCTTACGTAGTACAAGGTTTGCCCAACTGATCGAACAACCGGGGAAGAAGTTCTTCTCGAGTGCCGAACAATCAGCGAAGCCGGAGCAAGTCCCGGGACAACCGAATCTGCAATTACTGCAAGAAACCGGGACACATCAAAGCTGACTGTCGGGCACTCAAAGCAAAAACCGACAAAGCTCAGAGAGCGGATCAGAAGTGTAGCCGGCATGAGGAGGTCAACTACGTCGGCTCTTCAGCCGAAATTTTGACGACCGACCCGAACATATTGTCCATAGAGAACCCAATCGAATCAGAAGTTCTGCTTACGACTGAGGAATCGAGCACATGGCTCCTAGACTCGGGCGCGTTGTATCATGTGACACCTCACCGATCTCAGTTTTGGCAATACTCGAACCGAGACTCCGACTCAGTTCGAGTCGGAAACTCGCAGCACTGTGCTATATAATCGGAATCAACACTGTACAGCTCAACTTTCCGGGGGGCTCTATACTCGTACTACACAACGTCTGACATGTTCCTGAGCTTTCAAGACCCTTGATCTCAATCGGACAACTTGACGAAGCCAACATCCATGTCGGGTTCTCATCAGGAGGGTGGACACTCCACAAAGGGAACCTCCTACTTGCTCGAGGACCAAAGGTACACTCTTTGTACCCTTTATATGTCACGCTCAAAGAGGGTGACTTATTTCTAGTGTTAGGAAACAGGTCCCTCCGGATGGGAAGTGAGAAGAAAAGTACTTATGAGCAAACTCGGCCGAGGCCGATAGGCGGAGGCCAAAACCGGATGTGGAGTACGAAGGGAATCCGGCTCGAATTTACCGTGCCTAAGACGCCGGAACTAAACGGGCTGGCCGAGAGGATGAACCTGACCATAATGAAGAGGGTCCGGAGTATGCCGGCGCATGCAAATCTACCCAAGAAGTTTTGGGCTGAGGCACTGTTGACGGCGATATATGTGATAAAAAGATCACCCTCGGTACCCTTGGACGGAGACACGCCACAGAGAGTATGGACCGGTAAGGAAGTATCCTACCGGCATCTGAAGGTATTCAGGTGTCTTGCGTATGTGCATGTAGCTAAGGACCGGAGAGGAAAACTAGATCCGAAGACCCGACCATGCATATTCCTCGGTTACGGCGACGATGAGTTTGGCTACCAAGTGTGGGACCTGGTCGACAAGAAGGTATTCCGGAGTCGAGATATTATCTTCATGGAGGACAAGACACTCGCCGACTGGGAGTCAGAGAAGAAGATAATGAACTCCGAGTCGACCGGTAAGGATCGATTCTACGATGAGAAGACCCAACCGGCAAGAGACCGGTTAACACTCGAGGAACCAGCCGGTTACGGTGAGGATACCGAACCGACAAAAGAAGAAGTAGAGGAAGCTGAAACCGGAACCGGCCAAGACCCCGAATCGGATTCGGATGAAGAGCAAATGGAGGAGCCGGTTACCGAAACCCAAAGACGGAGATATCCTTTCAGAGAGAGAAGGGCCCCCCAGAGATTTCCGGATGCAGAGCATGTACTGTTGACCGATGAGGGGGAACCAGAAAGCTTCGAGGAAGCTAAAAGTGACGCCCATAGCCGCAAATGGTTAAGTGCCATGCAGGATGAGATGGATTCCCTACATGATAACCATACGTACGAATTGGTGGAGTTGCCAAAAGGAAAGCGGGCACTCCGAAACAAGTGGGTGTACAAGTTGAAACCGGGAGATGCCGGCAACCCCCCGAGATACAAAGCCAGGATCGTGGTGAAGGGGTTCCAACAGAAGAAGGGCGTGGACTTCGACGAGATATTTTCCCCGGTAGTAAAGATGACCTCCATCTAGACGGTGCTGAGTATAGCGGCAAGCATGGACCTCGAGGTAGAGCAGTTGGACGTGAAGACGACATTCCTTCATGGCGACCTCGAAGAGGAGATCTACATGCAGCAACCGGAAGGATTCGTGGAGAAAGGGAAGGAGCACCTGGTATGCCGGTTGAAGAAGAGCTTGTATGGACTGAAGCAGGCTCCCCGACAATGGTACCGGAAGTTCGACTCCTTCATGACCGATCAAGGGTACCACAAGATGCAGACCGATCATTGCGTGTTTGTGAAGAAGTTCGAAGGAGGCGACTTCCTGATACTCCTTCTGTACGTGGATGACATGTTGATCGTCGGACGGGACCAAGCCAAAATACAGATGCTGAAGAAGGCTCTCAACCGGACCTTCTCAATGAAAGATTTGGGTCTGGCAAGACAGATGTTGGGGATGCATATTATCCGGAACCGGTCAATGAAGCAATTGTGGCTGTCACAAGAGAAGTACATGACAAAGGTGCTTCAGCGGTTCAACATGTCAGATGCGAAACCGGTCGGATCGACACTTCCGGCAAACTGCAAGTGATCCGGTAAGCAAATCCCGAATACGAAAGCAGAGAAGGCTGATATGATGAAGGTTCCATATGCCTCTGCCGTCGGGAGCTTGATGTACGCAATGGTGTGTACCCGACCGGATATAGGACACGCAGTCGGAGTGGTGAGCCAGTTTATGAGCAATCCCGGCAAGGAGCACTGGAACGCGGTCAAATGGATACTTCGGTACATGAAGGGCACTTCAAATATGTGTCTCCAATTCGGCTCCGGTAAACCTCAACTTGACGGTTTTACCAATTCGGACATGTCAGCTGATGTGGATACCAGCCGGTCTACATCCGGGTATGTAATGACATATGCAAGGGGAGCTGTTTCGTGGCAGTCGAGGCTGCAAAAGACGGTTGCGTTATCAACCACGGAGGCAGAGTACATTGCGGCTGTGGAAGTCGGCAAGGAAATATTATGGATGAAGGACTTCATCGGAGAGCTCGGTATCTGGCAAGATGAATACCAGCTCTATTGCGATAGTCAAAGTGCCATCCACCTTGCTAAGAATGCAGCCTACCATTCCCAGACGAAGCATATCCAGCGAAGGTATCACTGGATCCGGGAAAGAGTAGATGACCAGGAGTTCGCGTTGACGAAGATCCACACGGCCGAGAACGGGTTAGATATGCTGACCAAAGTGTTGATACCCGACAAGCTGGATGCATGCCGGAAGCGGATCGAACTAGTAAGACATCCCATGCCAGAGTGAAGGGGGAGTTTGTTAGGAAACAGGTCCCTCCGGATGGGAAGTGAGAAGAACAGTACTGATGAGCAAACTCGGCTGAGGCCGAAACCGGATGTGGAGTACCCGGCAACGGAAGACCCGGTGAGAACAAGATGACGAGTACCCAGCAAGAGCCGGATGGTGAAGACCCGGTGAGAACCGGATGAGAAGTACCCGGCAAGAGCCGGATGGTGAAGACCCGGTGAGAACCGGATGACAAGTGCCCGGCAAGAGCCGGATGATGCAAGCCTGGTGAGGAGTGCTCGCCGGATGAAGGGACATATTCGTAAATATGTTTCTGAGAGTCCATCGGGGCTATATTTGTAAATAGCCGAAAAGTCATATTACTATAAATATGACTTAGGGCAAACTTAGTGAGGGTTGTTGTCATTCTTGTTGGTGCAAGACTAGAGAGCGCGCAACAGTGTACAGAGAGAGAGAGAGAGAGAGAGAGAGGAAGAGGTTGTTGCCTCTGTTGTAACCGCCGCCTGTGGCGAAGATCATGAGCACGAGGTCGTTGCCTCCGTGAGCTCACTATGATATAGTGATAGTTTGGAGTTTGTGGACTCATGTGATTTTTCCCTCTCAGGGTTTTCCACGTTAAACATCCTGTGTACTCTTCTCTCCTTTGTGTCGTGCGTTTCATTACCCATTTTCTGTGTTTGATTTTGGACTCGGTTATGGCCGAGCGTTGTTCATCAGGAGCGTGTAGTTCCTGACATCTAGTTGATATCCCCGTGTCATCGTTATGGCACGGACGACTTGGACACCTCAGCAAGGCCGGCATAACGCACCTATCCAGAGCCGGTTACATCCCCAAGCTCTCCTTCTCGGATCACCAATTATGCGAGCATTGCTAGTACGGCAAACAGGTAGCCGCATCTCACCCTACATCAGCACCAAGAGAATCGAATCCCCTCGATTTGGTCCACTCGGACATCTACCGCCCGATGCCACATCAATCTCTCAGTGGTGCTTCGGACTTCGTTAGTTTCATCGACGACTCGACTCGGAAGGTGTGGGCTTACCCCATTAGAACCAAAGATCGGGTGTTCTCGATCTTCTCCGAATGGATTGCAATGGTCGGAAACTGAAATGTCTCCGAACCAACAACGTAGGAGAATTCAAGTCTGAAGAATTCGTCAAATTTTGCTGGGAACGTGGCATCCGACGTGAATACACAGTCCCTTATAGTCTGGAGTAGAACGGAATTGCAGAATGCATGAATCGGACGATTCAAGAACACGCAGTATCCATGCTCCAACACTCCGGACTGTCGGATGGCTTTTGGGCGGAGGCTCTACTTACAGCAGTACACATAATAAATATGTCGCCAAGTAAACCTCGAGGACTTCAAATACCTCAGGAAATATGGACCGGCAGTAAGCCGAATTATGACAAGTTGAGGATCGTCGGTTGCGAGGCATACGCCCTCATACCGAAAGAAGATCGCCGGAAACTCAAACTAAGATCAAGGAAATCCGTTTTCCTTGGGTATGGACCCGACGGCGAGATCAGATATCGACTCTAGGACCCTAAGCACAGACAAATCGTCTGAAGTTCGGCTATGCATAAAACGGTCGAAAGGCCTATTGAAGTTCGAAGGGTAATATTTTCCGAAGTGTCAACCCTTCATGAAGGCCCAGCCCACAACACGAGATCGGTTTCACAGGTAACCGACACCTCCCGCACTAAATCCACCGATTCAGCACAGCCGAGTGGCTCGGCTTCCGACCATCCGACGTCGACACCCGGTGCGACTAGTCCAGTCATACCTCGCCGGGAATCTTCTTCACCGACGCCGGTGAACCCACGTCTTACGAAGAAGCATCGGCATCCGCTGACTCAACCACCTGGCATCTGGCGATGGAGTCGAAAATGCACTCCATTTGCGCAAACAAGACTTGGGACTTGGTCGAATTACCGAAGAATCGACATGCTCTTCCGTATAAGTGGGTCTATCAACTAAAAGAGACGTCCGACTCGACCACCCCAAAGTACAAGGCCAGATTAGTTTCGAAGAGATTTTGACAAGAATATGGTGTCGACTTCAACGAAATCTTTTCACCAATGGTGAAAATAACAACCCTTCGTTTCATGTTCTGATTCAACTAGATGTAAAAATGACATTCCTCCATGGTGACCTACAGGAGGAAATCTATATGGAGCAGCCGAAAGGCTTTGTGGCATCCGGCTAGGAACATCTAGTCTGCCGACTCAGGAAGAGTCTCTACGGCCTGAAACAAGCACCCCGACAGTGGTACAAGAAGTTCAACGACTTCATCCAGTCGGTCGGCTTCTCCAAGAGCAATGAGGACCACTGTCTCTTCACCAAAACAGCTCAAGACGGGTCTCCCGTCTTCCTCATCATTTACATGGACAACAGGCTCCTCTCCAGCCGACATGCCGAAGAGCTCACTGAACTCGTTCGGAAACTGCGGTTGAAGTTTGCCATGAAGGACCTCGGTCCGACAAGACACATACTCGGTATGAAGATTAGTCGGCATCGCGATAAACGACAACTTTTCTTGTCTCAAACCGATTACATCGGACGTGTCTTGGAACGCTTCAACATGCACTCGGCCAAGTCTGCTTCGACCCCGCTTCACATTAACCTTCGGCTTTCTCAGCAAGACTGCCCAACATCCGGTCTGGAGGGGGAAGATATGAAGTCGGTACCATATGCACCGGCAGTCGGCCCCCTTATGTACGCGATGGTCGCGACACAGCCTGATATTTCTCACGTCGTAGGAGTCGTCAGCAGATTCATGCACAACCCAGGCCGATTGCACTGGAACGCAGTCAAGCATGTGTTTAAATATCTAGCTGGCACAAAAGACCACGGCATCCTGTTTGGCCCGAACCCAACCTCAGGCGTAGTCGGTTACACCGACTCGAACTTCGCCAGTTGTGTGGACAGTCGGAAATCAACAACTGGAAATTGCTTCAAATTCGGCAATGGAACAATCTCGTGGAAGTCGAAACTCCAGGAGTGCACAGCCACCTCAACGACCGAAGCAGAATATGAAGCCGTGTCCGACGCGACAAAGGAAGCCTTATGGCTCGGTCACCTGGCGCACACGTTTCGACAAGTCGACTCCGACTCGGCTCCAGTTGTCTACAGCAACAGTCAGGGTGTTGTTGCTTTGTCAAAGAATCTGGTTCACCACAACGCCTCCAAGCATATCAACGTTCGATATCACTTCGTTCGGGACTGCGTCATTTCAGGGAAAATTGGTCTAGAGAAGATATCCACAATCGATAATATCGTAGATGGAATGACCAAGTGTCTTTCGACGGATCGTATCCGGTCCCTTCGGCACCAGATGGGCGTAACGAAAAATCAGTCCGGTTAAAGTCGGACACACAACATAGGATGGTTTCGGACCACCGACATCGGTTCTCTGAGGATCATCTTTAGCTCTTCCGACCCGACCGGCTCGGTCTTCTGTCTTCGGATCTTGTCGACTCTAACAAAATCGATCTGTCCGAGAAACCTTGTATATACCTGAATTCTTTAGATAACCCATGTATACGCCCATTACGGGGGAGTGTCGAATATGAGTGTATAATGGATGTATTCACACTGTCCCTTTGGACAACCCAAGTTTGGGTTATTTTTGTAAATAGCATAAAGGGCAGTTGCCCTAGGACAGTCACTATATAAAGTAACTTTGTAACCTTTAGTTGGTGTTGTTGGTGGTCGTTGTTGTAACTGTTGCTAAGAAATAAAACGTCTTCTTTGTGCCTATCTCTCTCTCTCTCTCTCTCTCTGTCTATCTTGCTCATGTGCATACACAGGTTCTTCTTCATCACGAATGTTGCTTGCACTTCCACATTGACGGCCTTGTTTCCCAACAGGATGTCCCGAGACTTCTTTCCTCTTTTGCTCGCTATCGGCGGGTAGCGGTCCCGCGACCAGTTTCACTTTCTTCTCCACGGTCTTGTATTTCGTACTTACCATTGCTTCTTCTTTGCGGAGCGCATCCGGCCCCATTTTCGCAATGATCTTGTACATCTCGACCGATTCCACCGGAACTACCCGGTCTCCCTGGCTATTTTCTTTTGCAAGCTCTTCAAGCCGTTGTAGCGTGCTCCCATAGAACACTTCTTCGACTACTCCCATGATTTCTTCGTCTTCTTTTATTATTGATTCCGACCGTGTAACTTATCCTCTACTTTTCGGTATTCTTTCTTCATTCCTCCGGTTACGGCCGTGTAAGTGGATGCCCCATCCAGACCGATTCGTACTTGTTTTGCTCCGAGAGTTTTCTTCCTATGTGGGGTATCAAGGCTTCTTGGACTATCACTTCCCCACTCTAAAAATCCATCTTTGTTTGGGACAAGAGCTCCCTCTTGTTCCTTTCATGATTCACAGGCATAGTTAGGAATTGGACGGATTTCCCTCCGCTTTGACTCTGAATTCGTGCGAAAGCCGCACTGCTATCGAGCACCTTCGTCTCCATCCGTGATGCCGTGATAAAGGGTTGCCCGAGGATCACGGAGTGTGAGACCTCATCTTGCACGAAGAAATTTTGGTCTATCTCCACATCTCCGATCTTCACTGTCACATCCAGACAAGCCACAAATAGGTCTTATGTTGCTTTAGTGGCTGCCCGAATCTTCCATCCATGATTAGTATTAATAGGCCACTTCCCCATCCAGTAGAACTCCTTGGACATCAAGTTGATCTCCGATCCGTGATCAATCAATGCTAGCATGGGCTCTTTGATGTTGCCAATTCGAACCAGAGTCTTCGTAGTTGCACGTGCCCAATGTGGCCTTGTGTAGTGGGAGTTCGGAATTTCGTCCTCCAATTCGGTGTCATTCATTAAAACGGTATTTGCATTCACCCTTGGAGCATTTTCCTCCGTACTTTGTCTTTTCCTCTTCACAAGATCCACAAGAAGATCGTGGAACTCCTTCGCTATTCCGAGTAATTCCCGAAGCGAAAATTCTACCTGGCTATCGAGGATTCTCTCCTCGAACACCTTTTTCAAGTCCGTTTGTTGTTCGATGTTCGAGGCGAGCTTGAATGCCGGAATCGCCTTTTCTTTTCCCTTCCCTCCGGAGTTCCAACTTTCCGGTGTCTTCGATGGTCCGGCTGCATCATCTGTGCGCCATCGTTTCTCGTCTATATACACTTCATGCAATTGACATAAGGCGTACACGCTATTCTTATCGACGGGGCACTCCCATCCCGTAGCTTCATGGATGCCTTCCGCGGTGCTTCGGATCTCATTGGAGTCGGTTTTCTCGGGGTCTTCTAGCACATCCGGCCAAAAAGACGCCTTTGCTCCCAATGACTCACCCACACTTATTCCAGCAATTGTCGCATAATTACCTTTCGCCGTTATTTCCTCCTCTAGGATCTTCTTCATGCCGCCTTTCCGGAAGTTTGGTTGGAGTGCCTTCCGAGAGTCCATCGAATGAATCTGATTTCCCTCGTAGTAGATAAGATCTCGTTGTCATGCCTCCTTGTGCTCGTCACAATCCCTCTGATCATCTTCGGTGCTATCACACCATATACACCGACGGTCCATATACTTGGAATTTGTGGGACGGTCATCCGACTTCTTCACCATCGCGATTTTTAGATTCTCCATCTCCTTCAGCAACTCTCCACCGTGGTTGCGTCGATTCCCTTCTCGGTCGTAGACTCCCGAGTCCACGGTTGATGGTCTTCCAATCCAGATCTCGATTTCGGAATCGGTTCCGAAACCCTCTTTTCTTTGTTAGCAAGCCATTGCCCCCTCTTTGTGTATCGTGCGACGATATCTCGCACGTTATCCCATGTATCGATGAGGCCACTCTCGGTGGTCGTGTCCTCTAGAAGCACTCCAAGGTCTTTCTGGTCCCGGATGTCCACAGCTCGTAGGAACATGATCACTTTGTCCGGTGCGAGGATAGCTTGATCTCTCATGGACAACCACCCGAACCGACTTTCGAATGCCGAAAACACATCGAGGACCTTCATCCCCTTGTCCAGCGTTTCCACCCAATCTTCGAATCCTCTCTTCATTGCCTTGGAGGAGTCCTCGATGGCGAACGTGGTCTTTAGGGCCTCTTCAAATGCTTCCCATGTCGGATTCTGTTGTCGTATCTCGTGGATACTTCCTTGAAGACCGTCGATCGCCACCCGGTTGAAGGATGTCACTTGTAATCCTTCCGAAATTCCGCACCGTAGCATTTCCACCTTGTAATCTCGTAAATACCGTGACACATCTTTCCCATTGAAATCCTCGTTTTGTTGCATTAGCTGCTCTACTGCCGCCACAATCTCCGACATCGCGCGTTGTTCTTGTAGCATCCGCTCGAACATCGCCATCATGTTGTTAGCCTCTGGTTGAATTTCCATCTCCTTGCCACCCGGTTTCACGCTGGGTTCACCACTTGTGTCGTGCCTTTCGGCTTTGGATCGTTGCGTGAGTCAGGTGGGAACCACTGAGGTTTTGGACTAGGAAAAAGAAGAATATGAGATAAGGCTAGTAATGAAAAGGTAGAAAGAGAGGTAAGTTATGAATCTCGTGAATCCCACGAGTTTAGTGTATTTAATCAATATTTAGATAGTAAGAGACAATTTAGATGATAATTCGTGAATCTCACAAGTATATTATATTGGTCAATCCTTACAAAATAATCAACAACCCTATACATCTTTCTCTCCTCCTTATAATGAATAGGTAGAAAGAGGTAAGTTATGAATCTCGTGAATCCCACGAGTTTAGTGTATTTAATCAATATTTAGATAGTAAGAGACAATTTAGATGACAATTCGTGAATCTCACAAATATATTATATTGGTCAATCCTTACAAAATAATCAACAACCCTATACATCTTTCTCTCCTCCTTATATAAGGATGGGAGAGACTAAGCATAGCTTCCTGCCTTTTCTCAAGTGTTCATGCACACTAAATGTGCATGAGTTGCCTTTTTCCACTATGCTTTTATTTCCTAAATATAGTGTTCATGCACGCTAGATGTGCACGAGTATTGGTTTATATTTTTCTTGTAAATAAAGTATTTACGCACTCTAAAAATGCATGATTTACCTTTTAATAAAGGTAGGCATAAATAAAAGTCTTATAGCTATTAAATCTATATTTATAACACTTATGATAAGTTAATACAATGGTAAAGTTTTGGTTTGTTTACATGGAGGTACAAGATTCGAATCTTGCCCTATGCATATAATAAATATTTTAATATTTTCTTTTATTTATATATATGTACTTAAATCGGATATATTATTTTAACATTTTTCATGTAGTGTGCGGACTACACTACGACAACGCGACGACTAGCAACGTGCAGAGTCTTGCAGAAATCGTGATTCATACCATTTCATCTGAACTATCAGACCACATGTCCAACGTTCGACATCACGTATTGCATATCCCAACTCAGCCAAATGGTTAAGATTGTGGCTTTTACGTTGTCATGGAAATCCGCGAGTTCGTGTCAAAAGGAGCGGGACCACGGGGGTCTCGGACGAGGAAGAGATGGATGTCAGGAGACCAACTCTCTCCGGTATCAGCTGCACCGGCTGTGGCGCAAACCGGAACGATTCCAAAAGCGTACCGAAGTCTACCGAACACGAGAGAGAGAGAGAGAGAGAGAGAGAGAGAGAGAGAGAACGTGTGCAACACCGACTCAATGCACGCCTCTTATGTATAGGAAACAAAAGAAAGAAACGCACCCGACACCAACAAAGACACAAATATGCACAACCTTTTATATCTATATTTACAAGACAACATGATACATCTCCGACTCTGAGCCAAACCTAGGTAGATCAGGTTACGATAGTTGTCTGCTGCCAAGCCGTCGGTCGGGGAGTTCTCGGGCTCGTCGCACCAAGCGGGGTCTTGCATAGGAGACAAAGCAGAAATGAAACCACTAGTACATGCGGGCTCCCGACCGGACTAAACCCTAAACAGACACAAAGAAGAGCTAAAAGAAACCCTAAAGTAAGGAGAAGAGAAAACTAACACACCTTCGACCTAAGTGGTATACCTCCTAACTCAAAATGGGCAAACCCTTTTCCAAGGGACCCTCCCTTCCTTTTATAGCACAAGGAGGGAGGTGTGTAACAATGTGGGATAAATCCCGTATTACATGGGATTCTCTATCCCAACTTAACTCCTATTCGGCGCCTTAAAGGAACCCGCTACCTTTGTACATCTTTTACAAGAGCAAGTGCACACGATGCACTTCGCCAATATCCCTACAACCCCGGTTTTCGCACCGTGGTCGTGAATCCTCACAACAACGTGATGAAGACTATGTAGATGTTGGTCAAGGAGTTCTGACGAGGATGGGTATCTCCGGCTTTTGTAAGTGCATCCGGAAATGTCTTATTCATGTGGTTTTTGTATAGCTATGTTCTTATACATATTTGGTGACAGGGCACAAAGATGTGGTTCACCAAACACGAAGTGGATTCACTTCGAATTCATGTGCACGCGTGGGCACGAAGGGTAGTGGGGTTTGCACCTGGGACTGGTAGCCCCATATTGTAAATTTTGGATTGGCTATAGAAATTTTGTCATGGCTGTCATGGCCATAGATATTAGACCTTGGTTGTCATATAATGGATATTATGTATACGACGAATATTGTAAATATCGTCATGTTATTTGTACCGGAGTGGATGTTGTAAATGTGGTCTTATATTTTGTTATTAACGGATGTTGTAATATGGTCACCACTTTTTGTATAGCGAGCAGCGACTCATTGTATATCGAAAATTCTTATTAATGGAAAAGTTGTTTATCTCAAGTGTTGGTCTCTAGCCCCTAAACCTGTTTTTCAAAGATATGTTGATTTCTCACTCATAGTGTGATTTGTGTCTGTTGTTTTTCAAAGATATGTTGTTTCCATACATATGTTATTTCATAACTATTCAGGTCACCCAACCCTCTTAAATATGGTCGTCTAACCTGTTTAAAAAATATATCTTCTCGTAAACCAGTCACCCAACATGTTTTAATATGGTCGCCCAACCCTCTTAAAAATTGGTCGCCCAACCTATTACTCAAATCACCCCTGTTGTATAAATCAGGTCTCCCAACCCTCGTAAAAAACATCTCTTCTCATAAACAGGTTGCGCAACCTCTATAAAAACAACTCATTATCGTAAACCAGGTCACCCAACCCTCTTAAATATGGTCGCCCAACCTATTACTCAAATCACCCCTGTTGTATAAATCAGGTCTCCCAACCCTCGTAAAAAACATCTCTTCTCATAAACAGGTTGCGCAACCTCTATAAAAACAACTCATTATCGTAAACCAGGTCACCCAACCCTCTTAAATATGGTCGCCCAACCTATTACTCAAGTCACCCTGTTGTATAAATCAGGTCTCCCAACCCTTGTAAAAAACATCTCTTCTCATAAACAGGTTGCACAACCTCTTTAAAAGCAACTCGTTATTGTAAACCAGGTCACCCAACCCTCTTAAATATGGTCGTCCAACCTGTTTTAATATGGTCTCCCAACCTATTTATAAATTAGGTCTCCCAACCCTCTTCAAAAACATCTCTTCTCATAAACAGGTTGCCCAACCTGTTTTAATATGGTCACCCAACCTATTACTCATGTCACCCTATTGTATAAATCAGGTCTCCCAACCCTCTTAAAAAACATCTCTTCTCATAAACAAGTCACCTAACCTGTTTTTATATGGTCACCAAACCTATTAAACATGTCGCCCAACCTATTACTTAGGTCACCCTATTGGACAAATCAAGTCTCCCAACCCTCGTAAAAAACATCTCTCCTCATAAACAAGTCGCCCAACCTGTTAAAAAAAAAAGAGGCCAAAAAACGAACATATTAAGGAATAAATTAATCACATTTTAAGTCACATTAATCCCTAAACCCCCTATTGGTAATCAAAGTTGATTCATCCTCCAATTAATTACAGAGGCACACTTGATTCATATTGTTACAGAGGCACATCTTAATCATATTCTAGCTAATTACATCTTTGTCTTAAATTTTCAATTAAACGTGATGTCTTGACATTTAGATCAACGGACTCGAATACTGATTGTTGCAAGAATTGTGGCCGCATCTTGCCATCATCTCCAGATGAGCCATAAAGATAGCTTGAGCGGTTTTGCAGATCGGTGCATTCTTGTTTACGATGTTTAAAGTGGATTTCTGTTAAAAGGATGTCATGTGTTGATTTATGTTTTAAGTTTTAGGGTTCAAGTATATTATAAGTTGCTTTCTATTTTAAGTTTTAAGTTTTTTAACTTTTAATTTTTCTATTTTAAGATGATTATTTGTTTTATGAAAAGTATGGTGAAGATCGTCGATTTTGGTAAATTTCAGCATGGAGGTTGACTACATGGTAAATTTTTTGTCAACTTTATTACCTTAGGAGAAATGTTATTAGGTTTAAATCCCAACTTAGATATATCTTAAGATTGAGATTGTGTTCATTTGCATGTAACAAGAGCTACAATATTGACTAGATAGATGAAATATGAAAAGAAGATCTCATTTTGGGGTTTAGTAACATATTCCACTAAGTGAAATAAGGTAGAATAGTTTCCATTACTTTCGTAAACCCTAAACCTAATGTAGAACCGTTTCCAATACTTTCCTTTAGTCTAATGAATTATTGTTTTTTGGAAACATCATTTTGAACCTTAGGTGTAATGGTGGTTTGATTTGAAACATATTTCATTATTATAGTAAGTTGGTTTTGCATTTGTATTTTTCTTGCAAACTACATAATCTAAGGAAAAGGTGCACTAGAAAGAAATGTTGTATAGCCAATAGTGTGATTGATATGTAGCACATATATTGATTGATAAGCTTCACATATTGAATCAATCATATATTAATCCTTTCCTCGTTGATGGGAGGAATACATTAATATACATGCAAGAATCAATTGCTAGTTGCTAAAATCCCAAAACCAAATGGCGAAACCCTAAAAAAGAAAGAAATTGAAGAAGAAGAAAACCTAAATGACCCCAAAATTGACCAATAAGCAAAATAAACCCTCTTCTCAATAAGAGAGGAAAAGAGATTGGAACCTTGCACCAATTCAGCCTTGCCATCCGGAGGACAGGGTCGCGAACTCCATCTTGCGGGCATGGTGCCATCTACGACAACATTTGGCCAAACACACCCCGGAGACATTGACCGAATGGACTAGACAGCCACTATTCTGGAATCCTCACGTGCGAACAAGTGACGACACGATGCTAGGGCAACTTAAGGGCTTAGCATAGGGAAAGCTGGCACAAACAAGCCTCCTATCTATAGACGATTGGAGACGCATGGCTGTTTCAAGAAGAGCCCAAGAGGACCTTTTCCCTCCCCTCAAGGGAGCTACGAAAATGTGGAGACTGATAGTTGAGGCAGTTGACAGGGTTCCGATGGGGGAGGTGAGAGAACATGCATGGTTCGGTCTCTTTGACGAGGTTGGAATGGTCAAGTCCCTAAAGGGTGTGAGCGGATCGGGGAGAGATACAGTTTTTGGGGACAGTCAGAGCAGGGGCTCTTGGCACCCAATCCGAGTGGTGGCACAGGTTGACAACATCTGGAAGACAGACCCGGATGTTGCTAAGGTGAAACCCCATTGGAGGTTATGGGTATATGGCTGTCGCCCCCTTGTCAATTTGGATTGGGACCCAGGGGATTTCAGATGGAAACATGATGATAGACTCCATCACTTCTTCGATTACACCACTAAATTGGGTCGGACTTTGCAATTGCAGTTGGACAGCCCCCTTCGCAATGGCTGGCGAACATTGGGCATCCCCGATGAGGCGCTCATTACCTTTTGGAAAGGTCTCTGGTGCCTCCACATGCTTGAAAAGATCAAGCTCTTTTGGTGGCAGATCGGTCATAATGTGGTGCCCGTTGGTGAATGGCTAGGTAAACGCGGCGGCCCGTTAGGCTGCCCACTGTGCTCTCGACCTATTGAGACTATGAGACATTGTCTGTGGGATTGCCCTCAAGCTCAAAAGATCTGGGATAGCGTGACTCGCCTCCTTGTGGCATGTGAAGTTCAAGGAACAGCCTCGTGGAGCGCTGCGGCATGAATTGGTCACTCGGTCGAAGGGTGGACGGACACCGTCAATGCAGATAGTTGGTCCTATGTATGAGAGGCAAAATCGTCAAGATCCGTTTCGAAAGAGGCTTGTAGCCCGCATTCCATAGGTTTCCAAAAATCTGGATGTTGATCGCAGGTTTCACCTTGTTGCCTCAAGGTTTTCCAAGGTACAGTACGGCCCCCGGAGGAAGGGATCATGGACATATGGTTCGCGATTATCAGCTGCCTACGAGGGCAACTGGAAGAGATTTGCAGCCACTCCAACGACGTGATCTCTGCCCGGTTGTGCTTTTGGCAGAAATGGAGGAACACACCTATGGTGATGCAAGGCGGGAGTGGCCTGATGTGGAATTACCAGCCCCCACGCTGGTTGTTTCCTACTCACCTGCCACCCTCTCTTCGTTGTAGGCCCCAAGAGCCGACTCGTACTAGGCAACATTGAAGGGCATCGCCTTAGATATAGGTAGCTTCTTACATTAAGTTAGGCCGCAAGGCATTGTAAGTAGGCTCATCTTCTTTTACTTGATCGGAGGAAGACTCCCCGATGTGTGTATAAGTCTCCTTGTAGACTCTCTATGTAATAATCATTCCTAACTAATGGGAAAGTAGCTTCATTTTAAAAAAAAAAAAAAAAAAAAAACTCCAACCACTAAACGATTACCTTTTAGTATTATTTTTTGTGGACTACTGATAGGGTTGGGTGACCAAGGACTCAGAGTTGGGCGACCTCTGACATATTTTTTTTCGCGCGTTTCTTTCGTAGCCACGGATGGTGCAGATCGCACACGCCTTCCTCTAAGAAACCTGCACCGTCCGTCCGTGGCTGTGATTCCCTCCCCAGCCCTATTTATGATTTGGTATGTAATAGCACGAGCGGTGCAAATAGACAGGCCCATAACATACATACATACATTATACATATGTATGTATGTACATATATGAAGGGTTTTTATTAGTGGTAAAGCTATTAGGGTTTAGCAGAAGGAAGGAAAGAATCAGCGATGGCGGACAGCGCCTACTATCACCTGGAGCGTATGCTCCCAGAGCTCGATGACCTGAAGGAAAGGGGCCTCTTCTCTGTCGCAGAGATCAGAGAGATCGCAAGGCAGCGCCGGGAGTTCGAATTCCGCCTCCAGCGCCGCTCAAAGGTTAAAGAAGACTACCTCAGGTACATAGACTACGAAAAAAAGCTTGAGAAGCTTAGACGTATCAGAAAGAAAGCCATCGTTCGTGAGCTCCAAGATGCTTCATCTGAGAAGAAGAAGGGGTGGCAGCCTTCTCTGTGTGATAGAGCTAGTGCCATGAGAATTATGTTGATTTATGAACGTGCTGTGACACGCTTCAAAGGAGATCTTGGCCTCTGGTTGCAGTTTATTCAGTATTGTCGGTCCCAAGGTACTCGGAGAATGCAAAAGGTATGAGATTCTTCTGCTTTTCGTGTCTTTGTAGATGGAGGAAAATTGATGAATGCATGTGTGATCGAGGAAAGAACGGGATTCTTTTTATTTTTTCTGGAAGATTAAGATGTTTTGTTATATATATGTGGGATAGATGAAATGACAAGTAGCTTAAGTGGGAGTTGATACATTTATAATGCAATAGGTTTATAATTCTTGGGGTTTTGTCTTGTGTTTTATTTCATTTAGGGTAGGAGAAATTGGATGAATAACTGTGTAATAGAGATAATAGCAACATCTTTTGTGCTGTTTTTTGTTGTTTTCCTTGATCAACCAAGGGAGTTTGGTGATTTCATGGTCCGAGAGAAATCTTCCCTATAGTGTTGTATTCATTGAAAACTGAGGTACTTTGCTGATGAATGCAGATTGAGAGAGAGGATAACTGCCTTTTGTGTTGTTTTTCTTGAAGATTTTGGCAGTTTGAGAAATGCCTATGTGATAGAGAAAAGAAAAGGTAGCTTAAATTGTCTTAGGATATTATTAATTTTGTTTCATCTGGTTGACCACCTTGAGTGGCAGAACAAATTGGGGGCCAAGCACAGAAGACTATTTTTTATTTTGAATTGAGAGGGCTTTCATTCACAAGCCATTAGGACGAGAGTGGAGTTGATATATTGTTACAAAACATGCTACGCATGGATGCTTACTTGGTAAATTATGTTTGACACCTATTGCATGACAGCTTGCCAAGCATTTTGTATTGTTTGGTACTCCTTTCGTGTCTTGATGTTGAAAGGATTGAGATGGAAGATACTCACAAAAAGATTGAAATCTCTAATATTATGAGGCTGTGGAAAACAAGAAAGTACAAGTGAAGTCTGATATGTGAGCCTTTCCTAAACTTAGGCATCCATAATGTAAACAGGGGATTGGAATGATGCAAAGTATGTACTTTGCTCTATACCTAAAATATACATAATCCTAGCATTATTTTGTTTTTCCTCTTTCTTTCACTTATTCAGTTAGCTACTTGAATTTTCTATATCTGGACACCCAAGCGTGTAGCTGTATAGAAATGAGCTCTTGCATAAGTTGTTTGCGATCTAATCCTTTTTCTTTTGCAGCCTTGTTTACTAGTCTTCTAGTTTATGGATGCATAGACCAAGTAGAATAGAATAGATGTTTTATTGTCCATGAAGAGGTCAGCATTGAGCTTATGGGGTGAAATCAACATATCATCTTGTCTGTTATGCCTTCCTACGAACGGGGGTTGCTACTCAGCAGTAAACACTCTGTGAAAATAATGCACACACATATGTGCTCACTTTTTTTGGTGGAGATTCGAGTATGATAGTTACAGTGTCATACACATATAACAAGTTATCATATTTCTTGCGATTACCTTATACTCTGACCATGTGATAAGTGAATGATATTCATCCTCCACTAGGGCATACCTTGCATACCTTCATATTTGGGTTATGATAATATGAATCTACCTCAAGACCTTGTGTGAGCAAGTTCAAAGAAGTGTTGAGGCTCTCCGAAAGTCAACGCTATTGGGGGTAATGAGATTCGATTGAACATGTTTTGACATTTTTACCTTGTATTTGGGCCACTATTGGAGGTTATTATTTGCATTGTAATATTCCAAATTTCACATTTCAGCATCTTGTCACTTCAACCTTATTGCCTCAATAATGTATCCTCAAAGATCACATACTTCATAGCATCACCTAAGAGCTCAGCTAGATTGTTTACTCCCCATCTCTTAAACCATTTGATAACGTCGAGCATTCATCCAGATCAGAGGATTTTGCTTATCTATGAGTGTGGGAGAGAGTGGACATGTTTCTTGATCCCCATGTTGCGCAATAAGTACATTGAAATTGAAAAACCATTATCCAGTTTATATTGACATCCAATCTGCATATACAGTCATGTTATAACTGCTCTATACTCTTGTGGCATTTTGATCTCTATCATTCTTTTTCAAAGCTCACTTCTTGTTTCAGGTCAAAGGCTTTCTTGTAGTTCACAATACAACAATATAGTGTTCTCCCCTGAAGTAGAATTTCTTTTGTAATTTCTCTTAGTGTAATAAAATGATTGACTATGAAATGTTTTGGTCTAAAGCCTGCTGGACCAAGTGCTTTTTTGTGACGATGTTCAGCCCATAAGCTAGTCCTTTGTGTCGTGATAGTTCTATTCAACTTGGTCATAACCGAGCTAACCATGATGGTGGAATAGTTAGATACCAAATTTTTATCTTCTCCTTTATGGATTTGTTTAATCCAATTCATGAGCCAATCTTCTGGAAAACTTTGCTTGGTAGCTTTATCCATGATATTGCTATCCATTGGTGAGTTTGTGGACTTGTCGACTTCAAGAGCTTACTTGTCATCAAAGTTGCATCTGCCACTTTGCATTAGATATATTGTTTTGCCCCTTTATTAACATGTTCAATGAATACACCTGCTTTATATGGACTTTCCATACTGAATGTCATAGGCATTATACCATTGTGCATATAAAACTTATGTACCTATTGTTCCATCTCTTTGTTACTGAACTCGCTGATTATATCTTTCTTTTTGCCCTTGATTTGTCTCCATGGTAAATTTTTTCTGAGTTTAAACATCGCCTATTCTTTTTCCTCACCACTCTTTTATATTGATAAAATGTTAGGACATTTTCATTTTTATTGTTGGTGAGCTTGAACATTTTGATTGAGTCTTGCATTCTTCATCGAACCAAGCATTACATTGGAAGCTAAGCATTCGATGTTCACTTACACGTGCATTGAAAGATGGATATCCTACCTTACAAATGACATGACTCATTCTTTGATAGTAAGGTAACATAAAGTTCCTCTTTTCCTTTTGTGCTGTAATACATTGGTCAATGTGTGAGAGATAATGATGCGTATAGAGGGAAATATTTATTTAAAAGTACTCTTTCAAGATGGTAGCGATTCTGGTTTACTTGTTAGAGCTTGTATAGGTTTGTGTTGGAATAATTGTTTAAAATTCATGTCTGCTATTTTTATTAATGCATATTTTGAGAAACGATAATGTGCAGAAACTTTCTTAAATAGATATTTTCTTACCAAGGTGGATGTCTGAAAATTTTGCTTCAGGTCCTTACAAAAGCCCTGCGTTTACATCCAGCAGTTCCAGGACTTTGGATATATTCTGCTGCTTGGGAGTTTGAACATAATGGAGACATAGCTGCAGCTCGAGCCCTTATGCAACGTGGGCTTCGTATGTGTCCAAAATCAGAAAAACTATGGTTGGAATACTTCCGTATGGAACTTGTATATACAGAAAAGATGAAAGAAAGACTATTGAATCATTTGACGGAAAAGAGAACTCTGAATGTGAAAAAAGATGTTGGTAATGAAGAACATGATGATAATATTCTGAGGTTAGAGGATGACAGTAAAGAATTGGATGATGAAAACATGACAGTGCTTACAGTGGAGGAAACTCAAATGGAAATTTTAACAGTGGATGAGCTAGCATATAAGCTATCTTGCACCATCTATAAAAATGCTATTTCTGCTATCCCTACAAACTTGTCATTTCGCAAAAGCTTCATGAGTTTATTACATAAAGCATCATTTTCTCAAAAGTCTGCTTTACAGAATGAGGTATTGGACAGTTTAAAGAAAGACTTTCCAATGGATGCTGATTGCTGGGACTGGCAAGCAAGGCTTCATTTTGAGACAACCGGTGAGAAAGACGAGGCCATTAAGGTAAGGGAGTAAAGATGTGTAGAAGTAATGTACATGATAAAATTTATTTGCAAACTTATATAATGAAAAGAACTTTGGGTTCCTACATGGGAAATAGTGGTAAACAGATGGATAGCATCTCTCTGAAGATTAGAGTAGTGAGTTTGTGCAAGCATGACACATGTACATGTGTATTGGGGAGAATATAGAGGTAGAAGCTATGCATGTCTTAAAACTAGTTTCCAATGTTATGTAATTAAAGGAACTTTGAATTCTTAAATGTGAACTAGTGATAAACAGATGGAGGGTTCCCTGTGTGGGTAAGGTAGGGTGAACCCTATGAATGAAGCTAGGGCATGGCAGGAATGACTATGTAGGTCTATGCCATATTAATAAAGAAGTATTTGCTGAGATGTTTACTTGAGTCAATGAGGTGAAACATTAATAATCAAACTTCATTTTAACAAACGTCTATCAAAAGGATTTAGGAGGTAGCATCTTCCATGTATATGTATGAGGTTTATGCAAGGTTTCTGAAGGAACTTTTGAGTTGTAGAATGTTCAAAAAATAAGATGGCCAATGTAAGTCAACCATTCCAAAGAGGAGAGGTAGAAAGCTGCAACTGTTTTGCTACAGTTGTATTCCACACTTAGATGAGGGTCATTCAAATTCTGTAAAATATGTGCAGGTCTATGAAAATGCCTTGGAGGTAGCCTCGTCCATCAATATGTATGAGGTTTATGCACAGTTTCTGAAGGAACTTTCAGGTGTAGAATGTTCAAAAAGTAAGACAGCTAATGTAAGGCAAAACCGTTCTGAAGAGGAGAGATACGAAGCAGCAACACTTCTGCTACAGTTGTATTCTAGAGCTAAAGAAGCAAATGTTTTCAGCCCACGCTTAGCTGAGGGTCATGTAAATGTTTTACTTAACCTTGGAAAGCTGGACACAGCAAGGCAAGTATTAGAAGAATTGTGCTCTGGCAACTTTAGAACTTGTGCGAGATTATGGACTATGAGGATTGTACTAGAGATGAAAAGAGAAACGAGGGCAGAAATGTCAGGTTTAAATAGATTGGCCGATCTTTGCGAGAGTTGTCTAAAGCAGATACCCATGTCTGAAGCTCAAGATATTTGGGCCATAGTAAGTTTCCTTCTCTTCACTTGCTTTATTAATTTTCCAGTGTCATAAATGTGCTAATACCATATGTATTTTATCAACTTGTACAAAGTAACACAGTTTTTTAAAGAGAGGAGAATATCTATCAGCATATCAGAAAATCAATAAATACAAGGATTTCTCCTTTTGATTATCTACTGTTCCAGAAACAAATGAAATAAGTTCTGAAATAGAATTTAATCGATCAATCTTGAAATGCAAAGAAAGTTGGGGTGATGCCCACAGATGAAAACTTGTCCTGATTTTGTGATATCCTTGTATTGACCACCAAAACCATGGTTTCTCCAAGGATAATTGATAGCTCTTTGTTGCATCTTATGCATCAAGATATCTGCATACCCTCAAGAAAGATTGTGATAAGTCCATTGTCAAAATATATAGTAACTTTCAAGGGTCCAATTGCCTTTCAACCTTACGTTTTGATATAAAGGCCAAAAGAGTCTGGAGAAATGGGCTGCCTTCCTTCACGCTTATGGTATAGAGTGAACTTGTGATAAATCCGGAAGTCAGTTCATTTATTGCCATTATCCTCTGTTCAGTTCATGCAAAACTACTATTCAGTCAGCTCTTTATGAGGGTGTAAAGGCTTTGTGAAAATTTGAGATGTATGTATATAAAATATCCAACTGTCAATAATCTTTATATGCCTGAATGGTGTTCCCTCTTCAATGTAACAGGATATCTTATTGACATAGAATACCAATAGAGTAGGAAAGAATGGGCATCCCTTGTTTACTACCCCTATGGAGTTGATGCCTTGATGTCTGTATTGACCGATCTCCCTGCATCTGCAACTGATTGATGCAATGCATTGATCAAGAAAGAGTGAGTAAATTTTAATTGATGTTCAGATGTTGGAATATTTTGAGAATGCATGCATGCAAAGTACCCAACTTTTGCTACCATGTGTATGCCTGAAAGTTATGCCTTCAATGTAAGAAGATACCTCATTGATACAGAATACTGAAAGAGTAGGAAACAATGAGCATCCCTGGTTTATCACCATAGAGCTAAGTAGCTTTGATGGCCATGGTTTCTGTAGTGATCAATCTCCCTGCAACTGCAACTGACTAATACACCACATTGAGCAAGCAAAAGAGAGAGTAAATGAGTAAATGTTCATTGGTGTTTTGGTGTTCAGGTCTTGGAATATTTTGGGGAAAAAATCATCTATGATCGAATTATAGATATGATGATTTCGAGAATAGCTAGCTCGAGTGGAGACTCAGCATGCCCCAAGCTTGCTTGCTCTCTTGTTGATTGGGTTCTTTATACTCAAGATATCAAACAGGCACGCAAAATCTATAGTTCGTAAGATCTTCACTTCAATTCCCATGTTTTACTCTTGTTTGTTCTTTGCTTGTTTTTTAGATTCATTTACTGATAGATATGGAAGAGTATGATGTGTAAAGTGTGTACTATCCGGGTAGGGTATAATATTTGTGAAACAGTTGAACATTCATTTTACAAGTGATGAAATTGATAAACTTGCACATGTTCAACTTGTCACTTAAGTTGTGAGTTATGAAAGATGACCCTCATATTTATTTAGGGCATGAATGATAAAAACTATATATTTGACTAGAGAAGCTCATTATGTTTTAAATTGATCTTGGTTGATTATTCTCATCAGTTTGGATTTCCTTATTTCATCTTGTTCGATGGCTTTTATTTACTTAATTGTTTGTTCACTTTTGTTTGTATTGTGAAATGATTATATGTTTAAAAATCGGTTTTGGGTAACCTTGTTTTTAGCTTTCTGCAATCCTTTTTATTATATGTTTTGCGTAGCTAATATATATTAGTATTCCAGAATTGGAATACTGTTTTTTGCTCGACTACTATGTTATATTAATATTCCGCATGAGCATCACAATTAAGATTTTCTGAACTTTGAAACATATTGTAAATTTCAGGATTTTGGCTTTCCCAGCCCCAAACTTAGAATTATATAAGCATTGCATTACCATTGAGTCTCGAATAGCAGAGATGGGCTGCAAGGAAGCTGAAAAGTGTGTGCAGAGCTTGTTTCAGTCTGTTGTAGACAAATATAGTCAGGATACAGATTTATGGCTAGCATATTACTGTCATGAGATAAAGGTAGAGACAATTTTTTAGGATTTCTGTCAATAATTCACTGTCTATTCATGCAAATTTATATCTTGTTCCTTCTTCTTTTTTTGATATATATTTTTGTGAACAGTCTGGAAATCTTGATATTGCTGGAAATATATATTGGCGTGCTAAAAAGATTCTCCAAGACCCCTCATCCTTCATTGAAGGTCACCATCATTTAGTTTCGCAAGGAGATTTGTAGAAGTCAACCCATTTTAACCGAATGGACCAAATTTTTACTCCATGATTAAGAGACAGTTTTGTAGCTAGAGGTGAGATTAGAGAATGTTTTGGATTTCCAGTCTTCCATTGTATGTCATTGTTGTATATTAGCCTATTTTTAGAACTGTGAAGGTAGGAAAAGGTAAAGCTTTTCCGCTGCTATAACATCATTTATCTTAGTGCAAATTCTATATCTTGAAATGTGTCACAAATTTCCTCACGTGAGACATCATTTTACCCAGTATTTGTTTGGTGGTGATTCTTTTTGCCTCACATCAATAAACTTATATTGGTCCAGGATATGTTAAATTTATATTGGTCCAGGATATTGGTCTTGTGTCCACTAGTTAAATAACTTTGCTTATTTGCTTATACTGGAAAAATCCATCATCAAAATGTAATTTTGTTTTTTGAGTGCAGTTATGACTGGAGGCAAATTTGTGCTAATTTCAATGAAGTTGCAAGCAATCGCACATGTCCTATTCTTGTTTAATCGACAGGTGTCTTTTAATCACAAAGGACAAATCAAATTATAAATTTTCTATGTATTGGAAGATGCAATCTGTACAAGAACAAAGTGTGCATCCTGTGTTCTGTTGTTTTTTGCTAATGCAAAATGGGTGCTACTTTTGAAAGTAGTCTGAAATGAGTTTGAGCACGCCGGTGTCATAATGCTCATTACAAAAGACATCAATTTTAAATTTTGTGTTGGAAGATGCAATTTGCACAAGAACAAAGTAATTTGCTTCATATGTGAAGGAAGACATTGAGTGTTATTGTTGCATCCAGTGTTCTGTTGTTTTCAGCTAGTGCAAAATGGGTGCTACTTGAAAGTAGTCTGAAATGAGTTTGAGAACACTGTTGTCATAATGCTCATTACGAATCATGGTGAACTTTTATCCAAACTCAAATAATGCTCATTGTGAAGCATGGTGAACTTGCCCAATGATCATTATTTTGTGACAATATTCTGTTGATTATATACAATGCTGGAAATTTCTTTGATATCGTTTAGGGCTGAAGCTTTATACAAGCAAGTTGTTGGTATGTGATTATTTATTCAATCAAGGAAAAAAAAACATTGATGGCAAAAGTCCATCCTTTGCTTAAAATGTAGTATGACGAGTACATTATATATCCCATTGTAAAGTAAAGAAAACAATGAGTAATAATAAGAGTACCCTACAGATTCGATTGTGAAGCGAAGAAAAAAATGATTGGGGAGGGGAATGGATTATGTTGTCATCTTATGTACTTTGGATTGTGGGATTATCTTCATGACACGTTAAACTTGCATACTCTTGACTCTTTCATCTATATTGTATATGATATCTTGTATATTTAATGATATTCATGGTGGTTTGAATGATTTTCTTGTTTAGAGCACTTGTGGTTATATTCAAGGGGTCAACATTGAAGTTTGTGAGCAATGAAATATTACTTGATGATGTCATTGCATACAAAGCGATTGAGGAACACATGAAATAGCTGATGCTCTATATAAAGAAATGCAAAAGAGCACAATTAACCTTAAATATGGCAAAATGTGCACTCATAGTATATAGTGAGATGTTATTAAGATATATCATCCAAGTAGGAGAGGTGACGAACATAAATTACCATTGGTGTTTCATACCACTAAATATTACCTTATGTTAGCATTCTTCATGGCCATCTCGTGAAGATGGCAACCTTCCACTGTTGTGATCGTTAGTATGGTGTGTATTGTTATCATCTTTGCTAGTGGAGCAAATGTCTCTTTATTGTTGATCTCGACATTTGAACATAACCTTTTCCTACAAGTCGGGCTTTGTATCGGTTGACGGTGCCATCGACATTGTACTTGATTTTGTACACCCAATTGCTAGTGTGAAAGCCACTACATTAGGGAAGTTGGGTTTGACTCTCAACTCACCCCTTCAAATACAACTTCCGGTCGCCGGAAAGTCATCTTTCAGTTTGGCTCGTTTCAGCTATTTGAATTCCTTGGCTTTGTGTCTGGATGTTTGGTTGGGTTGGCTTCGACTGGTCGATTGCTATATGTTCTCCTTCGTTTGACTACCTCTCTATCCGTCTATTCATTCGATTGCCCTTGGTGGGGTGTGCTGCTACTTTGACTACTCCTTTGGTCGACTTTGATTGATTGATCGACTGTTATTCGGTTGCTGCGTTGCACTATGTTGTACTCCCCCTCAAGCTTGGTAATGCGGCTATCTTTAGGCCAAGGCTTGACATGGATTTCCTAAGCTTGTCGATTTCTAAGGCTTTTGTGAATATGTCGGCTATATGAAGGTTTGT
>NW_028230808.1:0-30508 GCF_043228905.1 Azolla caroliniana | reverse complement strand
ATTCAAATAAGCAGAGGCATATTTATATGCTCTTTCTATCTTTTGAGACATAGCAAGCATGAAAAGGTTTGTTCGAGAAGTGTTCTGCATCAAAAAAAAGGTTCACCACTGCACAGTTGGCTGAGAGATATTCATATTGTCCACAAAACCCAAAACCTGACCCATGCAAAGAATATCGCTACTGCCTTTGAAGAGGCTGCAATACAAACCCAAATAACCAAATAAACTCCCAAACTTAATTGAGATGGAAACATGACTTGACTCACACTCACTCTAGTATGCAACCTACCTACAAATCAACCATAGTATGAAATTCTCCTCCACTTTTCATTTGAAGCGCTTTAGTTATTGAGAATTAATGTACGAATCATACATTATATGAATAATGGGAGGCTAAGGAGGGTTGTGCTTCACTTATGTCAGGTTCTTTGGAAAGGCTATACAACGGAAACCGTGGCCACTTAAGGATTTAGGATAATCTGGTGCAAATATAAATAGAGGTTTTGGTATTAATAGAGCACATACCCTTTCTGTTCAGAAACATTATTAAAGTGAATAACTGCTCCTTAAAATTTTATATCTCATATTGAAATAAAAACTTAAAAAAATAAAGAAAGTTAAAGAGACTTGTGTCAAGCTCTCGATGGGAATACAATCGACAGGTTCCTTTTCAGAAAGGAAGGCCTCAACTTTGTTCTTTAGATCATCTCTTCTCTCCTCTCTGCAAATATATGCTTTAATATGTTTCTTTAAATATCATTACAGCAACCTCGCATTAATACAAGTAATCACAAAGGAAAAGTTTTTACAGAAATAGTTGTATACAACATAACTAGCCAATTATTCACAATAACACAAGAATAATAGGTAGTAATTTAGGAGAGCTAGGAATTTTATCGATGTATTCTTCTATTTTATAACAACTCATAAAGATACAGAAGTCTATGGATCACGATTATACAAACGTCGTCCACTCCCTGCACATGGACTAATACTATCTATTATGATTTCCATTGTAGAATTGGCTGTCTTTTCCTCGACGATCATGCTAAATAAAGAATTTGACACACTAGATCCCATCATGATATTTTAACAGTGCTGCTAAATTTGTTTCATAAATTCATTACCTTTCCAGAAAGATTTGGTCCAATTGGTTTGCCAATCTTGGGAAAACCCACATTGAAAATTTTGATTCATTGTTACATGTATCCATTTAGCTTGAAAGTTTACAATCCCATTTTAACATCTCCCATGAAAATATATACAAGGTATCTTCAGCCTTTCCATTCCTAACTTTTTCATGCCTATTTCTGCCATCTCTAGAGAGTTCTTTACTAGTATATGCTATAACATTAGTTACCACTAAATATCAACTCCTTACAATGTCCAATAAAATATACCTTGATATGATGATTATAAGGGTCCTGCAAGACTTCTCTACTTTGGAAAGATATTGCAGAAAAGTCTATGACTGCTTAGGTAACTCATGCCTAGATCATGCAATAGAAAGAAGCAAGAAACATGAAAGAAAGAAAGATAGTAATGTTTCTTAAAGATCATAATCATCTACAAACATTACAGCTGTTTATGTTACCTCATTGATACAATTAATGAAAGAAAATATTTAATTCTAGCCTCCAAGAACTAACATTTAATAGCTTGAAAAACAAATATTCAGGTTTGATCCCTGATCGTGGGAACTGAATTTGCTCATCCAAAGCTTAACCAGAAGTGATTTATCCATTATTAACATTTGCATGCAGGGACTTGCACATTTGTCTTAACTTCTCTTTATTTAAAAATATGCTACACATTCATTTATAGCTAGCTTTCCTCACATTCAAAATACTTACATGATATCATCATGTGGAACGTCACTGTGACCATTAAGTGCATCTTGAAAGGCTAATTCCTTTTTCAGTTCAGATATCTTCCTCTGATATGTCTGTCTATAACAAATGGTAACAATAACCTAAAATCAATTTTCTTAACTAGAAAGAAAAATGTGAAAGCTATCATTCAAGCACATAACTGGCAAACCTTTCTGCTTGTATAGAATCCACAACTTTATTGATCACTGCACTAGTCTTAAGATCTTTGATGCGCTGTGAAAACCTCAATGTGCTGATCTGGATATCAGTGAATGATCCCCTGTCAGTAAACCATTATTTATACACACTATTTTCTTGTATTTCCAGCAAAATAACTAAAACTTGGAAACATCACCAAAGGAACCAGAAGTCCTTGTCACAAGATCAAGATCCATGAAAACTCTACATGAATGAAATCAGTAGACATACTTCATACAAGATGAGAATCTGTGAAATCATATGCCGATATCCATTTTCAGCAAGAAACTGAACTGCACCGTGGTATATTTCTAATCTGAGCCATCAATATCTCGTAATTCTACTACTGAATATATGAGTAATAAATAAAGAGGCTATGTCTGAGGGGTCTCATATGTCTAATCATCCTCTATATAACATGTTTGTACTATCAACATTAAGTGTTTTGATCCAATTAGGATATCATAATTATGACATTTAGATCATAACACCGCCATATTTTTATCGTAGTTCATTTGATGTGAAAGATGAAATGTAGGAAGACAGGTAAACATAATACATTTTCATAGTATTATCCTTTTTCATGGTTAAGTTAAAGCATTAGCAATTACCATTTCATCTAAATAGTCATGTTCTTGTAGAGCACAAACAATGAACATTGTTCTGCTGTTGCCACCAAGAGCATCTTTTAGCAGCATAGTAAGCCGACTTTGACGGAATGATACATGTCCTTGGCCTTTACGGAGTTCTGAAACAGCCTAATACAATGTGCAAAACAACAAGAGCAATATATTGTAAATTCACTTCCTAATAAAGCATTTTAAGAAAAATCATTCAGTAGCACAATAAAATGCAAACAGAGACAGGATTTTGTGTATGATAAATCACCTGTTCAAGAAACGTTAACGATTTATTGATGCTACATATATCTTTTTCACATGGATTAATAGCATCTGTACACTTCATGCGTTCACAACCTGCTAAATCGACGAGATTAAGCTTTGCGGCTATCCGATCAGGGTAATTTCTTGTTTTGATATTCCTCTCGACATAGATAGTGAACATGCAATGGGATCTATTAGACGTCTGGAGATCAAACATATGATTAGATATCATAATCATATTGTTTGTCATATTAGGATGCCTTCTTCAAAACCATTTCTCTTATTAAAGAAGAGTTATCTAGTTTGGCTGTAAACAGGTGATTCAAACCTTATTCATAAGCTTGGAACTGATGCAGCGATGACGCTCACCACGTAAAAAATACTTCATAGCGTCTTCTTCATTTTCACAATGGAACTGGCTAAGACCTTTCAGCTCCAAGCAAGAATTATCTTCCATAACATTTACAATCCGAGAAGAATCCTTCCTTTCTGACAAGAGGTCGTAAATAACCTACCAAGTATATTTTGAAATGTCACATCCAAACAAACATCATGCACACGAAAGACTTTCCAAAAACTATGTACTAGAGCCTTTAAGATAATTTATACAAAGTAACAAATACAATTATGTAGAAACAAAGCTCAATTGAATATTCAACAGTTCAAGAAATGTTTGACCATGTTATAAAATATGGCGCAAACTGAGATATTAATCTCCATTTTTATTTAATTTCTAGAATCTAGCTCCTGGTATCCATTATGCGCTCCAAAAGTACTGAATTTTCTTCGTGATTCGATTATATCAATATCAAATATACTAAGGTTAACTATTTTGGGAACAAATGCAAGCATATATAAATAAATGAGTTACCAAGACCTATAGAATTCCAAAATCTTTCACATCTACAATATTCAAGAGAATCTAATCATGACAATATTATTTCTAGACCATTCAAAAGACTTCGAGAGTCCATCATTTCCATGTCCATGTCCCAAAAAATTACTTGGTGTATGCTTATACACAAAATAATTTAACACAGTAAACCTACCAACACTTGCATCTGTGGCTTCATCTGAACCCTCCCTGTCTCTGTCTTTGTAAAAGTCAATAGATGCTCTAGATTGCACAAGACCTCATGGTTTCTCTTTGCACCCATTGAAAGCGGTCTCTAAAACCATCCCAATGCAATTAATCCAGCAAAATTTTTGTGATGATCACAATTTTAAGGTCTCTCTTAACCTCTCTAAAGAAATGCACTACAATATTAACAAGTTGCTAATCCTCTGTGCCATAATGCTACCAAGAGCACTCCTGGAATCTTATTTTACCTTTTTATTTACTAACATTGATTCCATATTCAATGATTTTCTATTCTGCAGCTTCTCCTGTCTGTATCTCTAGTATAGTTCTCTGAGGATGTTTATAGTGTTGTTCAACAAAGACTTCGATTTAGTTCAATGCTTTTAGTTAATGAAAACATCTTTATTCCATTTTTTGGTTTCCTTTGGGTGAAATGGAGAGAGATTCCCTTTCATTCTTAACCAACACTTCTTGTATGGTGTGAGATAAATGAGCTTTGAAATAGAATGAGATGTCTTTGTATCATGTTTTCTATTGCACTTCACATTATTTTCTAAAGCCATAATATCCAAAGATAAGGACACCAGACATGACGACATATGTTACGTGACGACTGTTTCACAGAGAGTCTAGAGTCTAGATAACGGATGCAAGTTGATGAGAAGCTCTAAGAATGTTGACTAAACCAAGGTATGAAGTTCTATTCTTTTATTTTCCTTTTTTATTTGTCATATTCCAAGCTTTCTAGATTTCATTGATCATATTGATATCAGGTTTCACATAATTGTTTCATCTCTTCTAAATACAAGCATGTCCTTCCCCAGGAGGAAAAATAGATCATTTGGTTCTCAGGCTTCCAGCATCAGAATATTTACAATGAGGTTAAAACCTACTTCATAGTTTCTAAATCCAGATTTTTCAAAAGTTTGCAAGGCAGCTTCGTAACAACATTTGTAATAAGTGAAAAGAAGATTGATACCTCATTGTAAACTTCTAGATAAGATACATGTATGGAAGTTTCAGAATCTGGATTGGATGACTTCTCCAAAAATATGTGATGTATTGCTCTAGGAATGATTCCTTTGTGTAAAGAGATCTAAATTGAATAGTCACAAAACCGTAAATTTAGAACTGAAAATTACAAGAGTTTCTTAAGTCAAACTTTGTATGGAATTTTAAAACAGACTGACCTTAGGATCTCCAGACATTGTAAATGTTTTCCCAGATCCAGACTGGCCATATGCCAAGACTGTTCCATTATATCCACACAAGACATCATCTACTATCTTCAAAGCACAAGAATTGAAGCACGCCTCTTGACTTGCATTCTGCATAAGATAGTTCCATACAATGCTTCTTGAATCTCAATCCATAGAGCCATATGTTTTTTTATTTTACTAGTGAAGACAATGATTATTGTAATTGTTGCAATGAGTGTCAAAAAACAATTGGTGACATATAACTCAGAAACCTACCTGCAGAATACCGTCAAAATGAAAAATCATCTGATCTCCATGATTTCTTGGAGGGCCTCCACTAGCATGTCTTAAATCCACTCGAATTTTTGAGTTTGTTACATCAACATGTAATGCAGGTGACGCCCTGGATGATGGCTTCAACCTTAAGTAGGTTCCAATTCGATACTGACCCATATCATTTTCTAATGAATCAAACTTCCATAAAACCTGATAAAAAACAAAGAATGTTAATGATCACCTGTGTGCTATTATGTTCGTAAGCTACTTCAAATTGATGCACTATAATCATGTTGCAGCTCGATTATACTTCCATTTTACAATCTACCATCTAGTATTATGCCTGTGATTATTATCACACGATAAGAAAATATCTATAAGATTGGTCAAAAAGGTGATGCCCTAATCTCATAAACCCAGATTAGAGAATCAGTGAAGGATTCCTAGACCTTCAACGAATTTGGTAAAGTTTGACTGTACATTAATTCTTGTACTTCTGAATTGTCTCATAAACGAACTACGACCTCTTGTACTACCTTCATATAAACATGTAGACACTAAACCCTAAAACTTAAAATTTAAAACTTAAGACCCTCGCTAACCTAAAACTTAAAATTTAAAACTTAAGACCCTCACTAACCTAAAACTTAAAATTTAAAACTTAAGACCCTCACTAAAGTGAATGCTAACGCCCCAAATGAACAAAATATTAAAACTGCAAGATCAAAAGGTGAAAATGAAGAGCAGAAATTACCTGTGAGATGGAATGGAATCAAGACATTCAAAGCTTCTCGTGTGAATGCTTATAGTTATAATATGTGAGGAAGATGATCTGATCTGAGGGGGGAAGAACTACAATATAGAACGAGGGGCACCGAAATCACGATGCTTCTTCTTCGACAAAAGAAGGGAAAAAACCAAGAAATACTAAAAAGCCATTCCGTTTCTGTCTGTATCCATATCCATATCTATATCCGTATCCGTGCGTGAAAGTAGAGATCCTCTGCTTGTTTTTTCTTTTCTTTTTTGTTCTTTTTTTTCTTGTGGGAAGGGAAGAATCTGTCTCAACGATTGCAGAGCGCCATGAGACACAGATGATCATCCATGCCCTGAAAAAACTAACACCATCGATTTTATTCTCAATTTCTGTTAATAAATAAATAAATTGCCCACAATACATATACACGCCCTTCCCCCTGCCTCTCTACTCTTCCTTTTTTGGGGTGAAAACTAGTAATTGAGCCGGTCAAACCGAACCGAACCGAAAAACCATGGCTTGACGGTTTATAGGTTCAAAGATAAATAAACGGTTTGGTTTTGTTTCAAATGTTACTAATCGGTTTCGGTTCGGTTCGGTTTTAAATTGATCGGTTTATTGGTTTCTATTTATGTGGTTCGGTTTAAAGGTTTATAGGTTAAAAAATACTCATAAATATTTTCTATAGGCTTTAACTTTCAACTTTTAATTTTAAACTCTTGTTTTAACTTATTAAATTTTATATGTATTATATGTAGAGTCTCATTTTCATTTATGATGATCAATTATGATAAGTATGATGATCAAATTTATGATTAGTATGATGATCAAATTTATGATAAGTATGATGATCAAATTTATGATTAGTATGATGATCAAATTTATGATAAGTATGATGATCAAATTTATGATTTTTCCATAAAAAATATGCTCCATTGGTATTAAAATTGACAATGTCAAAGGCAATCTACAAATTGTACATAATAGTTTCCACTCCATAAGTATATATCGTAAAAAAAGGGACCAAATAATGATGGCATTTGTTATGGCCTCTAAAAAACATCATGTTGCAGCCAACATTGGCTGAATGTGATTCCACATATACTAAAGCTCTTTAGTATACCCATATTCAACCTATAAACAAATTCCTGCGGTCCAAGTGAATACATATCTTGGTGGTAATCATGGCTAGTAGTCTAAAAACTCCATGTTTGCATTTGGTTCCGCATGTACTAAAGTTGTTCACCATCACCTGGTTGTCCAATAGCTGTTCCCGTTCCTTGGCCTTTAATTTTCCCTTGTGAATGTCCTTTTGTACCACTTAGGTAATACCAAACTGCTCTCTCCAATCAAGCCATTGAGGTAATCTGCTACTTCTTGGCCGTAGTCTTCTTCAAGCTGACTTTCCAAGCTCATAAATTTGTCCAACCTCTTGTATCTTTGTCTGTCTTTTCCCATGCAAGATTGAACCTTCCTCGGCTGTTGCCGTTGAAAACACAACACCAAAACAGTCCCTGCAGCACCTGTCACTTTGAAGCAACCATGATAATCTCTACCAACTCAGAACAGCCATACATTGATTAGACCATAATCTCATCACAACCATTCTTCATTTAACCCACATCAGTCATGTCTCCGATTAACATCATTGCCCAAAAACCCCAAAAATCTGTGATAAGAATAAAATCCGTCTAAAAATTCCTCACCCACTCGTGATGATTGGCTTCGACCCTCCCCACCATCTTCACTCATCCTCACCACAAATATTTCTTCCTTTAGTCGACATCAGCCATCTCACCGATTAACCTGGTTCCAATGTCCACGCATATCCTGTATAATCAACAAAAACTTAGGTTAAAACATGTCCTCACCCACTCCTGCACATTGGCTTCGACCCTCCCCACCATCTTCACTCATCCTTAACACAATAATTCTTCATTCAGTCGACATCAGCCATCTCACCAAATACCACGGTGGCAATGTCCACGCATATCCTGTATTGATCAACACAAAATTAATGTAAACATTTCCTCACCCACTCGTTATAGTCGGCCTCACCCTCCCCACCATCTTCACTCATCCTTAACACAAAAATTCTTCATACAGTCGACATCAGCCATCTCACCAATTAACACGGTGGCAATGTCCACGCATATCCTGTATTGATCAACACAAAATTAGTGTAAACATTTTCTCACCCACTCGTTATAGTCGGCTTCACCCTCCCCACCATCTTCACTCAACCTTATCACTTTCACACAGAAAATTTCTTCGTTCAATCCACATCAACCGTCTAGCCAATTATCGTCATGACCAATGTCCACGAAAAAACCTGTATCAATAACAAAACAGTTAATCTCAAAGTTTCCTCACTCATGATAGACGGCTTCGACCCCCCCGCCATCTTCCCTCATCCTTATCACAAAACAAGAAATTCTTCATTCAGTCCACGTCAGCCCTCTTGCCGATTAACATCTTGCACTGTTGATGAAAAACCTGTATTAAAAACAAAAATTAGTGTAAAAATTCCCCACCCACTCACGATTGTCGACTATGACCCCGCCACCATACCCCATCCTTTTCTCTTACACATTCTTCCTTCTTTCCACATCAGCCCTCTCGTCGATTAGCTTGTTGCCAATGTCCGTGGAAAACCTGTATTTACAACACAAAAACAGTTTACACTTTCCTCACGCACTCATCCTAAACGGCTGTGTTCAATATAAATGGCGCTGGTGGCGGAAACAACCATCGAGGTGGAACATAATTCCACTTTACATCTTCCCCTGTTGCATCCAAAAAAATAGGAATGGTTGACCAGACTCTTCTAAGTCGCTTTCTTTTCCGGTTAGGCCCATTTCCACAACCCTTATAGCTATCATATTCACCTTTAACTATATTTACCAATAATTCCCAGAAAGATTTAACTTGATCCACAACATTAGTATCTTCATCATTATATATTTTAGAACACCTTGCTTTCCAAATAATCCATAAGGCCAACGAGGAAATAAAGTTCCAAACATAACACCTAGAAAAGAACTTGACTCCCTGCAAGGAGCTATTCGTAACGTACACCTGAAAACTTTTCACATGTAAAGTCAATGATGAATTATGATAATGATAAAAAACAGTTTCTTGATCCAACGTACCCCAAAAGATTGTACCCCACGTGAATTTAGTAGCCCTATACTTACGACTTAAAAGCCTAAGAATACGAGCCCAAAAACATTTGGCCGTAACACATTCCCAAAAAGAAGCATGATGTAATGTCTCATATGCCCAGCCACACCTACCACATGATCGATCAGGTATTGTTCCCCTCAATAAAGCTCCTACTGGCAATGCATAATGAATCATTAACCATCGAAAGTGCAATACCTTGTTCATACATTTAAGCGACCAAAGGTGTTTCCAAAACTTCAACATATATGTAGATGAGACATTACCTTCCTCCCAATATTTTTTTCCTGCCGGAATTGACTCTATCTCATTTAACAAAAACTTCCTACCCAGTGACACAGAATATGCAAAAAATGGAAGAACTTTCTCTTGCGTACTATCAGACATTGGTAACTTCCAACCATAATCTAATGGATCCCACTGCAAATCAACAATTGGTCTAGAATTTAAAACCCATATATGAGATGAATACTTAGCAATTAGTGGATTAGGATCTATAAATATCTTTTTTCCCAACCTAGCTATTACTCTCACTGGCAGCTGCCTGGCAGAAGACACAATTGAAGACTCCTATAATATCTCTTTTAGCTAAATCGCCAATAGAAAAGGATTGAGCCTTCAACAAATTATCATAATATTCAGAGGCTATTTGCCGCATCTGACTAGCATCATTGGTGAAAGAGCCATCTGGACATTTTAACTGGGAAATCCTAGCCGTAGACTTATGGAAATTATGCATTTTAAAAAACATTTTATTTACTTTATCTCCTGACTCTGCCCATTCAGATGCTATATTATGGTAAGTAAATTCTGCGGAAACCTTTTGTAATTCTAATATTTGGTTTCCTACTTGTATCACCCTAGACCTTATATAAGTCGAATACGGCCTTTTCTCTTGCAAATGTTGTAAGGACCTCAATCCCCTACGAAGTCTTCCTATTTTTGTGAAAGATGAGTGAACTACTTGTTTGGCCTTATAGTGGAAAAATTGTTGTATTTCCCTAATAGCATTTTGAACACTGGATAATGCACAATCATGCGAATAGACATACTTATTCCAAATATTATGTACAATACAAACACAATCTTGTCGCAGAAACACATGATTCGGAATTCGAAACCTAGAAGTTTTATATTGTTCCTGTAGAACTATAATTATACGAAGAGGTGCATGATCAGAAAAGGAAAATGAAGGTAAAATTCCAATGGAGCCTCCTTTGTCCCATATAAACTTATCGGCATAAAATCTATCTAACCTAGACAAATTAGTATGAAGCTCACTTCTATTTGATCTGGAGTACTCTAAAGAATCCTGTAGCCTTACAAAGGAAGATACATGCCACACATCCATTAATCCTAAAGCAAAAATCAGTCGTTCCCATTCATATAATTCTGAACCAGCCACTGTTTGTGACGTTCCTCCTACCCTATCACTCACATCCTCTACCATATTAAAATCACCTGCAATTGCCCAATGATCCACAATGGGTAACTGTGAAATTATGCTTTTCCACAGTATCATTCTATCTTTTGCATTATTCGGAGCATAAATATTCAATAAACCCCACTTCTTCAAACCTATTTGAAAAATTGCATATTGACCTCGACTACAGGACAAGACTCCATAATGTAAAAAATTGAGCAAACAGGTATCGTTTATTGCTATACATAGTCCAGCTTTCAGCCTATTAACCCCAAGTGCAGGCACCCAAAGCTGCCTCCATTTACCTGGCAACAAATTTCCATATTTCCGAATCCGTTGTTCATTTAAATGATGTTCTTGAATCAAAAGAACATCAATTCTACCTACCAAAGACTTCTTCAACTGACGACGGAAAACACTCCTTACTTTACCACAATTACTACCTCCTAAACCTCGAACATTCCATGATATAATATTTAACCTATCCATCATTCATATTTTTTCCCCCTATTCTCCTTTCGGCGAGTGCAACATCTCTACCCTTTCTTCCATCCTCTGAGGCTCGTAATTGTCTTCTATTAGACCATATGTCTTTCCCTATCAACTTATGTGACCGCACTGGCATGTGTTTATCTACCCTATCAGTAGACCTATCTACTCCAGTGAAGGCAACTACACAATTCATGTCAACATCGGCAATGTCTAGCTTACCCACTTCAGTTTGTTGAAAATCAGACAGGCTTAAAGGCTTATCCAAATGTTGTACATGATCAACAATCAAATTTATGATTAGTATGATGATCAAATTTATGATAAGTATGATGACAAATTTTATGATGATTTTCTCACACAAATTTATAATAAGTATAATGATTAATATCAATAAAAAATTGTTTGGTTTGGTTTGGTTTTAAATTTTTTGTAAATGGTTTGGTTTTATGGTTCGGCTCTAAACGGTTTGGTTTAAATGGCTTCATAAATTTTAAAACAGTTTGGTTCGGTTTATATTATTAATAAATGGTTTGGTTTGGTTTCAAGGCCAAGAAACTGAACCGAATCGGGCCCATTACTAATGAAAACATAGTATGAACCATACGTGCATTTCGCATTAGCGAATGTTTCAAGCAATTACCCGTTGTTAGTCCACGACACTTTAGAGCTAATACCAAAGGCAATCCTCCCATCAAATCTCTCCAAATGAAAACGTTTGTTACAAACATAGATTGATATATTCACATTCGTCGGGTTTCCCATTCGAATGCAAACGAATACGAATACGAATGAGTGGTCAAGTATTCGTTTAACTAAAAAAAAACTCTGTCTTTTTTAATTTCCTAAGATAAATAAAAGAGGACTTGGGGATTTGACACTACTAATTTTTTATAATAAATGTATAACTTATAAGTTATAAGTATTCGTTTTATTTTTGATAAATAAATAAAATAAAAGAAAGGCTCATTCATTTCTCACTTTTTATTCCCTCAAAATTTATGGATATTTTTATTTTGACATTAAAAATAGTACTTCAAACCAATCATATCTTTAACGTTCAAACTAATCATATTTGTATAATAAATATAAAAATATTCGTTTTTTAAAAATTGATTAATTAAAATAAGTTTTATAAACTCTCTTGAAAGTATAATCTATTAATGAGTAATTGTTCTATTTTTGGTGAAATAAATTTATTTAAATAAATAAATCAATCTTGGGGCCATTTCATATTCTCGAATATTAAGAATATTGCGCATGGAGAATATCACGAATATCACACATGTGTCAATCTATGGCTACAAGTGGCAATTTAGAATGCCAACTACGTTGTAAGATCTGCCACCACCTATGATCAAATTTGTGTATTTTCCATTCTTCTTCAACCTTAGATAATAACTATCCAAGAGACCCAACATAACAATGATACAAAAGATTAGTAGTCACTTGTAACGACGACATTTGACCCTTTCTTGGCCAGCATAGAACCAAGAAGACGTAAGTAACTCTTTTTGCAAAGAATTACACTGCTCTCTACTAGATTATGGTTTCCATACACATAACAAGAGTGCTTCTTGCCATGAGGTAACCAAGTGTTGAACACATGAAGAGCTTGAAATACTAAGTGAAATACATCCATTTAGTAATTGCCACCATGAAGCCTTAATCATTGTCCTCCCATGTATTAAACCCTTGTTCTCGATGAAAAATTGAACAATAGATATCCACGGTTGTGAGTTTGAGCACATTCTATAATAATGAAAATTTACGAGCCATCATATGCATAGATAAGTTAAGTATTACAGCTCCCCCCAAGCGCTTAGGAGTTGCTAGATGATTCCATGCAACCCAAATGATTCCCATCTTATCTCTCTTATTCCACAACAAATATCAAAGAAGTTGCAAAATAGAATGTAAAGCCTTATTTGTCCATGGCAACAATGGCAAGTAATATAATATCATGGGTGCACTTGCTCCTTTAGAGCAATCGATGTCATGAAACTAGTCGAAGCATGTTCCCATGTTGCATATGGATTCTCATGCACCACATCCTTAGGGTTTTCTATCGAAATCTTTTGTTTAGGTCCTCCCGCTTGATGATAACCTCGAGAATTCGATGAAAGGGGTAATCCCTTATCCCTAAATTGTTGTTGCCAAGGAACTTTTCGAGGACCCTCTCTAGTTCCTGAATTACGTTGCCAAGTAGTCTTATGAGTAATGGGCAAACTATTACATAACATATTCTTTGATTTCCCTTTCGACTTGTCATTGACCTGATGCCAATCTTTGTCAACAACCACATCACTACTAGCTCTATCCAATGGTTTTTTCTCCTAATCTATAACGATTAAACTTTGTTTTTCCATATCCATAGATTGAGTTCCCTTATTCTTAGGGCCCAAACCTTGAAGTGAGACCTCTTTATAACATGCTCTAGATGATGTTCCTTCATCCATAACAACCACAATATCTGACACACCAACATCTCTCCCAACGTCGTCCTTACCATTCCCTTCATTCGGAACCTCTATAGTTGAAGGACAATGATGATGACATTCCTCCATAAAGTGATCTCATTCACCATACCCAAAACAAAGACTTGCAAATGTCTCATACTTCAATTTAAAACAAAGTCTTTTCATACCAGGTGTGTTCATACACACCCATCTTGGCCTCTTACAATTTGTATGATCCCATAACACAAAATATGCACTTCTTTGTAGCATTTGTATGTGGAGATACCAACACTTCACCCATTTGACTCATCAACTCTGGTAAAAGTGGCCATAAAAAAGCATGCTTACAATCCAATGTTACCCAAACAGGGCATTCTTGTTTTAACAAAGCATGATAGTCCACTATGGGGGACCATTGCATTACATCAAAAAACACAACAACTTTAGCCAACAATGCACTTTGATGTTCTTGAGAACGAAATACTACATCATAAACCCCTCATGGTCCTACATATATATTTTCAACACAATTTGGTGACACGACTATGTTCAACCATTGTTTAATCCAATTAATGTATGGGAGTTTCCCGCTAAAAAATAATAGAGCTGCACGATCATAGAATACATCAAAAGATTGCAATATTGCCTTAGCATCAACTTCCACATCATGCACATCCTCATCAATGCATTCTTTCATTTCATTTTCATTTTCCTCCATAATATCAGGCAACAAGGTATTGACAATTCCCCATAAATTATCCAAATTACAATGATCCTTGTCAAACACATCTACATATATTACTTCGGCATATGCCAAATTTTTCTCATTAATTTTCTCAATACCCTTAAACCTCTTAGAGCTTCCAATGTCTTCCCTTTCACGATTACATTCAACCATCACATTACTCTTTTTTGGATCAATTGTTTCCATATCAACGTCCCCCACAATTTGTGAGGAATTCATGTTTATATCCATTATTCTTGATGTGATTTCAATCCGGGATAAAAACAATTTTCCATGAATAGAGACAACCGAAACTCACCCGATTGAAGAGGTCGAAGATGATGAAGACAATAGAAGACCCGCAATGTGTGTTGAGTATGTGGATACCGACAACACAAGATTCCTTATTTCTATCATTGCTTCTTGTACAGACCACCAAATTTAACTTGTTATATCTCGTTACGAAACTCTTATCAAGGTCTTTCTAATGCTTGCCTTTGTTCCCAATTCCATTGCCAATAGAGAGCGCAACAACAAAAACAAATTCGCTTCTTCTTATTCCCCTCTCCACTCTTGCTTTTTTTTTCACTCTCTCTCTCACTCTCTCTCTTTCCTAAATAATGGCTTTCATTATGAAAGAAAAAAAAACCAACATGACTAACTTACTACAAAGTATAGAACCAATTCAAATGGCGAATATGATGATATGTGACCTTGGTTGAGATTCCGTGACTTCTCTAGCACTGTCAATTGCCACAAAATAAGTCCTTTTAACTTTACAACATATTCACTCACCCCAACTTGTGAATCAAAAGTGAAGGCATTTCGCATATTCCAATTGAACCATAACCCCCAATACCTCAAGAACTCAAAAATAATCTGGAAATGAGGCATCGGTTCATTGTTCTCCATATGTGCAAAAGCCCAATTGAAAGAAGATAGGCTTATTCTAGTTAGAGACATCCACACTAAACTGATACACCTCCAAACGATCATTGCAATCACACATGAAAGAAATTGATGCCTACTATGTTCCAATTTCACCGAATAAAAGAAACACAATCCTTTAGTAATGTTTCTTTGTTTTTTTATGCATCCCCTAATGGTAAAGCTCCAACCATAACTCTCCAAATAAATACCTTAGCTCGTAGCATCAATCGAGAACACCAACCTGCCTTAATCACATGAAACCACCAAGTAATGGGCTTACGAAAACTCCATATCTTTATAACCCTTTCATCCAACCACTTATGTTTGTCAATCAACTTGTGATAATCAACAATTGTTGAGATCATAGTCAATCTCTTATTTCTAACAAACCTCCAATCAAGATCTTGAGATCCCCCATCTAAATCAGGAATTGGCTCATACGAAAATAGTGTTTCTTGCAACTTATCCCAAATAAAGGTATAACCTTTTGGAATACGAAATGTTGATTTTGTTGTTCAAAAGGCCATTAATCTTCTTTGTGACACCAACATAACACCTTTGGCTACATTACCAAACCCAATTTAGCCATCCCATTAAATTGAAGGTTAAGAATTTGTTTACCTTCCCACCTCAACAACCTTGATGTTGCCAAAACCTCCATTTGTAATGAATTAGCAAATCCCCTTTCTTGTGGAGGATGTTATTCCACAAAATCCAACATACTTTGCCAAGATGTCAACAAATGATTAACTATCAAAGACCCTACACATTTGACATCCCTTTCAAAATTAATTACATTCCACCAATTAGCTTAAACCTTAATGTTTCCAAGCTTAATTCTATTCTTCTCTATAAAGTACACCATAATTTCTGTCCAAGGTTGTACACCTTCAAACATAAATCAAATGAAAGTAAATCAACGAGTCATGATCCCAACCAAGATGCTTCAGAGTACAAACATGATCCCATGCCAACCATGATAAGTTTTTCCCTTTTCTTTTCCATAACAACATTCGCATCGACTATGACATCATTTCAAGAGCTTTGTTCAACCATGCTAACAAAGGAACATAATATGACACCATAGAGACCATAATCGATTGGACCACCTTAAGTCGTACATGAAAATGCCAGAATTGAGAGCTCCAATACATAAACTTACCTCCAACCTTTTGGATACCCACTCAATAAGTTGTTAGGATCGGAACCGGCCACAACCAGTTTCTCATACGTATATTCGGGTGCAAAGATCGAGAAAGATAATGCTCAAACAGAAAACGAGAGGGCAGAAAAACACAAGTACAGACACACAAGATTTAACGTGGAAAACCCGAATGGGAAAACCCACGTGGAGTCCACAAACTCCAAACAGATCACTATATGGTAGGAGGAATATACAATAAGACACTCAAAGGCAACAACCTTGAGTTCTTCTTCGCCAACAGACGGCTACAGAGTTATAACTCTGTTCTCACTCTCCTACTGTCACTCACACTCTGTTACCAAGGCAATTACCAAGGCAACTCACTCACAATAATGATCAACTACTAATTCGACCACACTCATAATGTTTGCCCTAGTTGTATTTATACTTATACAACTTTTTGGCTATTTACAGATATAGCCCACATGGGGCACATTTAGACTATTTACAAATATAGTCTCTCGAATCGGTTATATAATCAATTTTCAATTTCCGTTTTTGGCCTCGGCCAAATTACCCATCGACTCCATCTGATTCGACTCGTACTCTTCCCATCCGGAGGAACATGTTTTCCCAACATAAGTTTTAGATGAGAAACTTCCACCCCAATTGGATATCCAGGGTGACAACAAATCACACCACAATGCACTATCCTTCTAACCATCCCAACCCTAACACATATTGTTCTTGAGAAGCGATATGCGAAACACAGAGTACACAATCGGTTATCTGGAAACAAATAATTAGGTAAGCATGGAGGGAGAGAGATTGAGTGAGCAGACCACACAAAAATTTCTATTGCAAAAGGACTCAGTATTTACAATTGTGCTCACAGAGCACTTTTTATACAAGTCTTTCAAAAGGACTAGCAAAAGTACTAGCACGTACTTTAATGCTCATTAATCGAGCATCAAACACTAACAACCTATAATATTCCTATTTACTAAAATAAGAATATATATATATATATATATACACACCCGTAGATCCAGCCTAGCCGATCGACCTATGTCAGATCTGGCTCCCGACTTCTTCAGTCGATCCAAGCCTAACTAATTAGCTTTTGTTTGATCCGACTCTCGGTTTCTTCAGCTGATCCAGCCCATGTTGAGCTTGTCTCTCAACGCTCCGAGTCAAGCTCAACTTGAGGTCGGTTCCTCGTGTCAGTGTCAGCCGGTTCTCACACCCGCATCTCCTAACGTCTTCAAGCCTTGCTCGCACTACTCATCCGGTCTAGTCTCGCATTTCTTGACCCCTACGATCCAATGCTTCTCGATCCGTTTGATTTTGCGCTCCTCGACCCCTACGGTCGGCTCATCTACCTCTTAGGCCCTTGTAAACTCTCTTGCTATCGCGACATTGGCCCCCCTCGACCCGTCGACTCCTCCGTAGTGGTGTCCACATCGGTTGCCCTCTCATCCACTTGGCCTTCACATTATAAATCTCATCCGGATCACTCATTTCAATGGGATCGGCTATCTCCGATCCGTGCCCGCTCTCGACTGAATTGGCTATCTCCAATTCGTCCTTTCCCAGGCCCTTGACCACATCTGACCATGTCTTGGTCCTAGCTTTCACCTTCAGGCTGGCTCTGCCCTTCTTGATTGTGCCACCTGGCTTGCCTCTCTCGGCTCGCTCTGACTTCGGCTCTCTCTTTCGGCTGCTCCCCCTGCATCTGGCTAGTCTACACTTAGTCGATCTTCTTCCACTTGCCCTCTTGTTCGATCCATCCTCGGCTTCTTCAGCCGTTCTGAAATCGGACTCCATATCTAATTCAACTTCTCGAACATCATCTCTGCCCCTCTCCAGCTTATTTTCGCTTCTCCCCCTCAAGTTCGGCATGCCAAGGTGCTACAAGCCAAGCATACCCAAAAATATATTGCAACTTGTTCAAGCCGAGAGGTTTGGTGAAGATATCAACCACTTGTTGATATGTCAGAACGTAGACAAGTTCTACTTCACTAGAGAGAACCCGCACGCGTACAAAGTGATAGTGCACCTCAATGTGATTCGTGCGAGCATGGAAGACTTGGTTCTTGGCTAGTTGAATGTTGCTAAGGTTGTCAGAGTATATCACGGTCGGCTTGCACACCTCTACACATAGATCTTTCAACAACCTTTTAAGTCATATAGCTTCGCATGTTGCGGAAGCCACTCCTCTGTATTCAGCCTCGGTGCTCAACAATGCAGCTATCGGCTGCGTCTTACTACTCCATGCAATCACGTCACTTCCAAGTGAAAATGCATATTCAGATGTAGACCTACAATCGCTGGCATTTTCGGCCCCATCGGCATCCATGTAGCTGACCAATGCTTTGGCTAACCGGTTCGATACAACAACACCCTATCCTTAGTGTCGTTGAATACTCTTTGCATGCACTGAAGGTGTTTGATGGTCGGTTGCTACATAAATTGACTGATCAGTCCAATCAGATAGTAAAGGTCTGGTTGGGTGATGGTTAGATATATCAGGTTTCCAACGATTTGTTGGAACCATGTCGGGTTGCAAGCAGTTTTGGATTTGAGGTGCAACTTGACATTCCTATCAAGGGGAGTTGAGACGGATTTGCAGTTCATCATTCTGAACTTGAAGAGCATACTTAACACATAATGCCTTTGGCTTATCAATATGCCTTTTGGGGTGTGGATCACTTTGATCCTGAGGAAGTAATGAAGGTCCCCCAGATCCTTCATTTCAAATGATGCCGCTAATTGGGACTTCACACGGCCTATTTCCTCCAGGTCAGCGCTGACGATGACTAGATCATCCACATATAACAATATGCTAACCAACCCATTTCAACCTTACTGAATGAAGAGTGAAGAGTCCAACTTCGACGGAGAAAACCCCATCTTTCGTAGTCCGGTCCCGCACACCCATCCTCATTCACGCGCGTTCGGCAAGGTTTCTTCTCTCTCAATCATGTGTTTGTGAGTGTAGTTGTTATTCCTTTGGTTTGTTGTCCCCACATTGTGAGTAGTGTTACTTTCTACATACCTCTACTTCACTCAAGCATATCAAGGGGAAACGCTTGTATCATCATTGTATTCTCTTTGTTGTTAGTAGATTCTTTTGGACTTTGTCCCGTGGTTGTTTCTAACAATCGGCAACGGTTTGGTGTGGTTCGAGAGTCTCATACTCAAACCGTTAAAAACGGAACTCTTTAAATTTTTTGAAACTCAAACCAAACCAAACCACCAAACAATTTAAACCGAACCGTTACAGTAAATTCAAGCTCAAATCTAATGGTTTTAGAGACGTTCAAACCTTTAAACTGTTAAAGCCGAGGTTTCGTTAGATTCAACTTTGGTTTTCAAGCAAGGTGAAAATTCAAAATTTTACATTTTAATTTAAAAAAGTTTAGAATTTTCAATACGTCCAATTTTTAAATTTTAAAACCATTTAAATCGAAAATTGTTAAAGGCTCGAATGAAACCAACAAACCCCCAAACCAAAACTGAACCATTTACAAAAACCTGATTTGAAACTGCAATACGTAAAATTTTAAAATTTTAAAACCGTTTGAAATGTAGTTTCAAACCGTTTAAACCGAAAACCGTTAAAGGCTCGAACGGAACCGTTTACAAAAACCTGATCTAGAACTGAACTGAACCGTTTAAACCATTACGACGCGGTTCCATGGTTTCCCTCTCATGGAGGGTTTTTTTATATTAAATCCTTCTCATTAGTTCTCTATCCTCCACATGCACACGAACCGTTTAAACCGTTAATCCGCGGTTTAATGGTTTCCCTCTCATGGAGGGTTTTTCCATGTTAAATCCGTCTCTCATTGATTAGTTCTCTATCCTCCACAGACATGGCCATGGCCATGGCGGCTATGGCTCTGCCACATGGCTTCTTCTTCCTTCCTCCTTCGCTTGCTTCCTCCTCTCATCCTCTCTGCGTGATCCCATGCCGCCCTAATCCCAGATTTTGGCCTCCTCACAACCCTCAATCAATCCGACCACTCGTAACCTGCCACACCTCTGATCGCTCCATGTGCAAATCGAACTGGATCCCAACCGAATCTGTTCTTCCTGGATCCCAGAACTCTCTCCATGGATCCAATACCTCCTCTTTTCCTCCATCAGAAACCGCTTTACGCTCTCATGATGGTGATTTCTCTGATACCATCCTGATAGAAGATGAGAAAATGGAGCAATCCGTGGGAGATTTTTATAGTTGGGAGGATCAATGGTACCCTCTCTACCTCACACGAGACGTGCCTCGCGATGGCCCCCTTGCCCTCCAAGTCTTCCACAAACAACTTGTTCTTCACTATGATGGCCATGGCATCCTTCATTGCTATGAAGATCGGTGCCCACACAGGTAACTAATCCCGTGCTTCATTATCGTCGATTTTTTTTGCTTATAGTCATGATTAGTGTCTTTCCAAATATATGGATCTGTGACTTCTGTAATATCTGTGCAAAATCTGCTTCCTTGTCAAACCTTCTCGATGCTACATCATTGCGAAGTGAGCATTTTAGGTTATCGACATACAATTGATTCAGGGTGGGAAAAATCCCAAGTCTGCTCCATTTTCCATGGAATTTTCTATATAGGCTTGATCTAATCCCAGAGTCTACTAGTATGTGTTCTTAATCTACCATTTTCTTAACATGTTTGATACGTTTGATTAGCCGATATGATCTTAAACATGACTAATATATTTTACTAGGTGAAGAGTTGATTAACAAGCATGCCTACTTAATTATAAGTTTAGTTCATGATTAGTATGCTTACTTAGCATACCAATTTCTTAATCATATAACCATAGGTCATGAATAGTATATACTTGAATACCCTACAGATTGCGTAACCATAGCCTTAGCTCACAACTTGTATGTTCAAGTAGGCTACCAATGGATTAATTACATTATAACCTCAGGACATGATTAGTACATGTACTTAAACCTACCGAGTGGTTAGTGTTAAGCTGCCTCTGAGTAACTTTAGGTACTGATTAGTATGTGTACTTGGCCTACTGGGCAGTTAGTGTTATCCTGCAATCTTAGGTAATGATTAGTATGTGTACATCGACCTACCGAGCCATTAGTTCTACATCAAATCCCCCCCCCCCCTCCCCCCGATTACTGAATATTCCCCTGCTTCTTCACAGGATGGCAGGCACATGTAAAGAAGGAATTTTGAGAGGTCCAGGAGGATCAATAAAGAAAAAAAGCTTAGCAGTTTGGTGAGATTTTAGAGGAGTAGAACACTTATTGGGGGTACTCAAATGAGAGGGGACATGAGTACATGGTGTATGAGAGACCAGCTTGTAAGAAGAGAGAAGGTCGATTGCTCCCCCTTGTGTGTGTGTAGAGAGAGAGAGAGAGAGAGTGAGAGTGGATGTTTAGGTGTGTGTTTATGAGTGCAAATCTGTTGTTCTCAGGAGCCTTGGATGCCAATGGCATGAGATGATGATATATTAGACATGAGATGATGGTGCCTAACATGATCCATGGGACCAACAATTGGGACAAAGCACTCTTTCCAGCTGTGTAGATATGTGATCATCAAATTGTAACAGAAAGAAAAATGCTTAAGCTGAAATGAAAAACTTAAGCTAGTTGCCGAACCAGAAGAAGAAGAAGAAGAAGAAGAAGAAGAAGAAGAGGAGGAGGAGGAGGAGGAGGAGGTAGACGCATCATCTCTCTTGATAGTATTTTCAATTGAGATTAGCATCTAGATAGCTATGTTCTGGACATAAGACCAGGGTTTGATTGTTATATAGAGTCCCTAGGTCAAAATGGAATTTAAGCTAACAGTTTCTGATCGATCATTTTGAAGTGGTCATTTGTCACATGCTGGTCAGGTTGGCGAAGCTATCAGAGGGACAAGTTATCGATGGTAGGTTGGAATGCTTATATCACGGTTGGCAGTTTGAGGGTGATGGTCAGTGTGTCAAGATCCCTCAGGTGATCTCTCTATTGTACTTATGCTCCTGTATGTATGTATGCATGAACGTCTGAACTTCAAACCCCTAATTCAGTCCCTAATAATCAATTAGTCTCTACATTAGTCATTGTTTAATTGATGTCTTCATGTGTAAAAACCCAAATATTATCATCATAATCTCACTCATTTGTCCAGGATTCTAGTGCCCTAACCATAAATCTCTTCTTAAAATGTCTTAATCCACTGATACTATGTTAAAAATCATACGTTATTTGTATAAATAGGTTTGTTGATCAATTAAGTGGATGAGTAGAGCATTAATGATAGCTGTTTTCTATACTGTCTGAATAAGGTAAGTAAAACTTGAAAACATAACTCCGTAAACGTTTTCCTTTCAAAACCCCTATTTGTTTTCATCAGTAAATAACTAGTCTTATGTATAAGAAAAACCCATTATATCATACCCTTTAAAGATAATTAGACGAATGATTGGAAAAGAAAAGGCTCTTTAAAGACCCATTAAAGGGTACTTTTCTGCTGGTAAATGCTAACAGTAATTTCTATGTGAAGAGCCAAAATTATTGCAGTAACATGTGGTCTTAAATTATATGCATATAATGAGTAAAAAAAAGGCTTAAAAGTTTCTTTAAAAGCCTCCAATGAAATGTACGAAAGGTTTTAGTTTTCATTATGTAAGCAATGTGCAGAAACAAAAGTTTCAAAATCCTCATTGAAATGTAAACTATGTGTAGTTTTCAAAACAATAGATTCACAATGGTGATACAATGAATTGCAAGTTTTAAAATCACCTTCTGTGTATGAACAAATATATACCGTTTTTTAATGATTCAGCTGCCTAAAGGAGCAAAGATACCAAATTCGGCTTGCGTTCGCTCGTTTCCGGTTTGTGATGTCCAAGAGGTTGTATGGGTGTGGATGGGCACGGACAAAAGCAAAGCTGATACCACGAAAATCCCTCGTTTTGATCAATTTGATGATCCAAACAACAGGCACTTCTCATCCACTCATGCCCTGCCATATGACCACTCCATCCTTTTGGAGAATTTGATGGATCCGGCCCATGTCCCGATATCACATGACAGGACTGACTTCACGGCGAAACGAGAGAATGCCGGGGCACTTAAGTTTGAGATAACCGAAAGAACATCAATGGGGTTTGCTGGGAGATGGGGAGAATATAGTAAAGAGGGATTCCCCGCATTCACACGTTTTCAAGCCCCATGTGTGTCATCCACTGTGACAAAGATCATAGCGAAGGATGGGAGCGAGAGGAGGGGCACTGCCATCTTACTTTGTCGACCTTCCGGACAAGGAAAATCTATGCTAATCGTTCGGTTTGGCTTTCTAACAGTGGGAGTAAAAAATAAGAATATGTTGCTATTACCCGAATGGCTCTTCCACCAAATGTCAAATAAAGTGCTAGAGCAAGACATGGGGTTTCTTGCATCACAGAACGAGGTTCTAATGAGAGAAAAGGTGCCCACAAGTCGGTTATATCTAAACCTTCGGACTTCGGATGTCTTTGTGATGGAGTATCGGAAGTGGTTAGATAAAGTAGGCCATGGAATGCCATATTATTTTGGCCACAAGACACTCCTGCTCCCATCCACAGATCCCAACGTAGAGGCTGCTCCAGCGGGGTTAGTGGCAGCAATTGCATCATCCCAACCCATGAAAGGGGCTACAATTATGGGTGCAGGTTTGCCATTCTCCTCGGACCCGACCAATCGCTACTTTCGACATGTTGTACATTGTGCCATGTGCCGGAATGCTCTCAAAAACTTCCTATTGGGACAAAAGATTTTGATTGGCTTTGCTTTGCTTTGTGGAGCTCTAGGCACGGTGTTGTATACACGTTCCCCATTGCGGTTTGGTCTCATTCTCTCTTCCGTCCTATGTGCGCTAGGTTCGTATGCCTGCCAATTCGGTATCAATATGTTGACCACAAATACTGCTAGGGCTCATCGACACTGATGGGATGTTATGCTACATGCTATGTTGATTGACAAACCAATTCAGAACATTGCAAAGGAATCTGTCACTTGCAATTCATTGTATCACCATTGTGAATCTATTGTTTGTTAAGAAAAACAATCAATACTTAAAGTTGATATTATTTCAAACAAGAAGTAATAGTTTTCTAACATATTAGTCATTACTTTTCTCATGATTAAGAATAATATGTGCAAAACTGGGATGAGATACTCTAGCCAGACAACATAATGTTTAAAAGACTTTATTAAAGAAACATGAACTCACAAGCACTTTTGCATGAGATTCTCTAGCTAGACGTGTTTAAAAATCTTTATAAAAGAAATATGAATGAACAAACATGAACATTCAAATTATTTACTTTTTGATGGCTTATTGCATCCCTTCACTATTTCATGTAGAACCTCAACAAATCAAGGGGTTTCATGTCAATTGATTACTCAAATTGAACCACTTCTATGGATAACCAATTTGAAGTTCTTATTTGCCTTTGATAAAATCTAGATTAACACTTCAACTAGGATTTCATCATGAGCCTACAAATTGATTGATTATTTTGAATCCTAATTCTAGAATATAGAAAAGTCATTAGATCAAATCAAGTGGATACTTCCATTTTCCATGCAAAGAATTAGAGCCAATAATTGTTGAATCCACTTTTGTCTTCATTACCCATCCAACCAAACTAGAGATTACGTCTTAAAATACCATCTCATCTTTTGGAACAACCAAAAATAAATATAAGTTCATAACCAAATAATTAGAATTGCATAAGCACCTTATCATATGTTAACTATGCAACTTAACATTGTGGATTTAGATGGACTTAACTTTAAACTTCAAAAGATCTCTAAGATGGACCAATCCAATCTAAAGCAAAGGAAACACCTTTGGTATTGGGTTCTACCGTCAAAAACTTAACCAAGATAGGCCAATCCAAGATAGAGCAGTCTCTAAAGTGAGGGGCAAATAGCGCATTCCTATATATATATATATATATATGCGTGAAACCTTCCCTTCCAATTTGCTTGAGAATGCAATCTTTCAATTATTAAAACTCAAATGGAAATGTGAAAGCCTATATAAGATGAGGATAGATAAATATTTTGAAAATATCCCATAGAAACGTGAAGAAGATTATCAATGGTTGGCATGAAGCAAATCTGTCATTTGAATCAAAGGGAGGTGTTATAAATTGATAGACTTTATTATCATCTTTGGAGGTCAGACATAGCCTATGAGACAAAAAATATAACATTTTCGTATAATGCATGTGAAAGTTAGTAACAACTCTTGATGTTCAAGAATTTTACTAAGGAATGTTGCAATTGAGAATGCACACTATGTTTCGTGAGAAAAAATCATGCAAGGATTGGGTTTGCTTAATGATTTGTAGAAGGCATAGTTGGATGCAATCAAAGGTCAAGCATTGTACCAAAGTCTTATATTTAGACTCTGGAAGTTGTTTTGAGCAAACTGTGCATAGATGACAATTGTCATCACTTGTACCCCAATGCCATGTCCCACACAATAGTGAGTGTGATCTAAGTTGCATGAAATGCTGTGGTTCAAATGAAACACAAAGTGATGGGCTCTAATGTGTATTAATGTGTGTGGTTTCCTCGTTTGATGAAGAATATGGTTTTATAGTTGAGTCCGTAGTGTTGTCTAATTGTTCGGCGCATTGGGACGTTGGCTGAGCGCGTGTGTTCCGGGGAGGCGCCGTTACGGCGATTGGGCACAACGTGAAAAATATTGTTACGGCGATTGGGCACATCTCCTACATGTTGTTCGTTGTGAGCTCACAACGTGAAAAATATTGTTACTAATAAAAAGAAAACAATAATAGTAACTAGTCTAGATGTGGTGTAGAGTTAATGTGGCAACTAAAAGTAGTTGCTCTGAAACTGTTTTGTTGTTTCTAACACCCTCACGTAACTCTAGCACCACATTTGAGGCCAACATGTTGGCAACAAGACTAATGTTTGACAACAGGCATTGGTTTGGTCAAGAAATCTGCCCACATATGGAGGGAGGGTAGGAGTATAATAAAGGAGAATGGTACCATCCTCAAACAATTCACACAAAAAATGATAGTGGGCCTGAATGTGCTTGTTCTATTCAGTAATATTTGGATTCCGTGCTATCATAACACATGACTTATTATCACACCAAAGCTGGAACTCATTAATCTTGATAATGTTGAGTTCATAAAAAGTGGATTTTAGCCAAAGCCCCTTTTTAGTGACCAAGATGGCAATAATACACTCGGCCTCTGTGGAGGACAATGCCACCGTAGATTGTTTCTTTGTCTTCCAAGTGATGGCACCACCACTGAATATGAAGAGATATCTGGATGTAGATCGTGAGGTATCTTTGTCACCACCCCAGTCTGCATCTGTCTGGCCATGTAGTGGAGCCACCATTCCATCTTTAGAGAAAGTGGGCAAGGCTTTGTAAGAGAGGGTCATATCACTTGTGTATTTTAAGTATCAGAGGACATGCTTCAAGGCTTCCCAATGATGGGGGCTTGGATGCTCCATAAAATGTGATAGAAAACCTGTGGAGAATGATAGTTGAGGGGGGGTGTAGCTCACTAAGTACCGCAAACTACCAAGGATTTGGCGATATGGTCTATTTTTCATAAAAGAAACTTCTTCAGGAGTAGAGGGGGAGTTAGAGCTAGATACATGGAAAGGAACAGTGAGTGGAGGAGCAATGGAGGAGCAATCCATCATATCAAACTTTTGAAGCATACCATGAACTAATTTATTTTGGGAGATGGAGAGGATTCCCATACTGCGATTCCGCTTGACTTCTAGACCAAGAAAGCATTCAAGTTCTCCAAGGTCCTTGGTGGGAAAGTTTGTAACTCCTTGACAAATTGAAGAATGTCATGCTGGGAGGTACCAACAATTAGTAAGTCATCCACATAAACTCCTAATAAGAGGAAATTGGAATCTTGCTTGCAGATGTACAATGTTGGTTTTGATTGTAGTTGCATAAAACCATTGTGAAGGAGAAAGTTATGGAGTTTGGCATACCATTGATGCGTTGATTGCTTCAAGCCATAGGGAGGTTTATGCAATTTGCATACATAGTTGGGATGTGCACTATCTTGAAGAATTGAGAGCTGCTCCATGTAGATATCCTCCTTCAAATCTCCATGTAGGAAAGTTGTCTCAATGTCAACATGATGGAGTTCTAAATTTAAATATGCAGTAATGGAAAATATGAGATGGAGAGAAGCGAGTTTAAGTGTGGGAGAGAAAGTCTCATGATAGTCAACTCCCGGAATCTAAGTAAACCCTCTGGCTACCAGTCGAGCTTTGAACCAAATAGAATTGCCTTGAGCATCAATTTCTTTTGTAAATAACCACTTACAACTAATAATGTTTGATTTTGATGGTTTTGGAACCAAGCTCCATGTCTTGTTTTTGTACAGTGCATCTGCCTCGATTTGTACTGTTTGTAGACATCTTTCCTTTTCATTGCTTCAGAGAACCTGTTTTAGAGTTAGAATTGGAGCAAAATCGATGCTTGCATCTTTGACATACGTGGCAAAGGCTGAAATTTTAGAGTCGATGGCAAATTCAAAATACCTGTCGATGGTAGTTGCAGTTGCGTAGAGTTCTTGCATAGGTTACTTTCCCCCTTTTTTGCTCTACTCGCAGATTTTGTCATTCTATCATTTATGTGTGAGTTTTCCTTCAAGCACATAGGTAGTGGCCCCATTGCGACGGCTGCAGAAAGTAGCGGTCCAGATCGGCCGCAACGGCAAGTATTCCTACTCTCATCTATTCTGTGGTACCTATGAGACTATTTCTCTGTTGTTAATGGAGATGATGAGGTTATTATATTTAGCATGTCAGGCTGAGAGCATGCAGTAGGGTCGTTGTGACATGAAACATAGGGGCTTGAGTTCTCGATGGTTGTCCCTTGATGCTGGGATTTCGTGTGCATCCGTGATGGAGACTCTTTTGCTGCATCATAAGGAGATGTAATCCAAGACGACGCATTCGGGTAAATACTGTTGTGCTCAGTTTCCACCAAGTGTGGTAGACATCCAAGATCTTCTCCATCTTCACTAATTATAGTATCTCCATTTCTCTGTAAAAGAGACAACCCATCAAATTTTACTGACCTATTGTAAATTGTTTTACTTGTTTGTGGATTGAATATTTTGTATACTTTGAGACCATTTTGCTCCCCATACCCAATGAATTGTCCTCTGAAGCATCTATCATCCAGCTTTGATCTGTGATGTGGATTTACATATACATACACTACTGCACCAAATTTTTTGAGATGGGAACATCAGGTACGTCACCATACCATATTGTAAATGGGATTTCACCTTGTAATGTAGTGTGAGGAGTCCTATTTTGCAGATAGCAGGTTGTGGAGATTGCATCTTCCCAGAATTGTTGTTTCATTTGTTCCGTTTTGAGCAGACTACGAGCAACATTTAACAACATTCTATTCTTTCTTTCAGTGATGTCATTTTGTTGTGGAGTGTAGGGTTCTGTTTTTTGATGAATTATTCCATTTTTGTCGAAAAAATTCTCCCATGCTTGGGGTACATATTCTCCACCATTATCGCTTCTCACCTTTTTAATGGTTCTTGCTGTTTGATTTTCTTCAAGTTGTTTGTATTTACAGAATGCTGCAAATGCCTCACTTTTTATGTTTTAGGAAGCTGACTACTGTGAATCTGGTAGTATTATCAATAAATGAAATGAAATACCTTGCTTTGGAGAGAGACGGTACAGGAAATGGCCCACATAGGTCTGTATGAAAAAGTTGAAGTGGGAATTCTATAACAGTCTTGCTTTTGGCAAATGGCTGATGGGACATCTTTCCGAACAAGCAGCTTTCACATATAGAAATAGATTTGAAGCCTAGTTCTGGTAATCCTTTCATTCTTTTTAGTTGTTGACATTGTTGAAGTGTTGAAATATGCATGTGACCAAAAAGACAATGCCATAATACGTAGCTGAGTGCATTGATTGTTTCTTTGTTTGGACAGGTGCAACTAATGCATATGCTGATTGATTATGGATTGGATACAGATGTTGTTCTTTAGGATAGACCATCTGAATGGATGAGTTACCATCTTGAAATTGTAGAATTGCTTTATCTCTGCAAAACTGAATTGCAAGTCCATCTATTGTAGCTTGTCTGTATGATAATAGATGTTTTGTCAATCCAAGCACATAATACACATTATGAACAATAATTTGATGATCTTTTGAAAGTTTGATTTTAATTGTACCTTTACCAATTGCAGATTTCTTTCCTTTATCACCAAAAATCACCTGCAACTGATTGGAGAGAAGTTGATAATCGTCTAACTAGTCTCTTCGGTATGTGAGATGGTGTGTGACACCAGTATCCAGGTACCATGTGTCATAATCTGTTTTCGATTCTTCTGCAATGATGTGGTATGCTTGAATAATGTTTCCTTCTTCTCGCACGTCGTCATAATCATCTCTTGATTTTGAATAGCATTCTGATTTATCATCAGATTTATCCTCTAAAATGACATTGTTGGCTTGTGGTTGTTTCTTATTTTCTACAAATTGCTTAAATCAACATACCCTCTTGGTGTGCCCTTCTCTTTTGCAATACCTGTTGATTAGTTTGAAGCCTCCACCATGCTATTTTGATGAAGTTATCTGTGATTCATTTCCCTTTCTCAAATTAGAGACTTCAGTGTATCTGTAATTGTCAGATCTAGGCTTTTAACGATTGTTATATGACAATGTTTGTGGTGACGGGAACTGAACGATCCTTATGCGCAACGCTCGGCCACAACCGAGCTTAGAATGATACACAGAAAAACAGGAAATAAAAAAAACGCGACGCAAAGAAGAAGAATATACACAGGAGGTTTACGTGGAAAACCCCAAACT
>NW_028230807.1:0-27500 GCF_043228905.1 Azolla caroliniana | reverse complement strand
CTGAGTTTCAAAATCTCGATTTTTTAATTCTAGATCATAGCTACCGTTGTTAGCTTCGATACGCATGTTTGAACACAAAAATCCGATATCACACGACCCAGGTATGAACATTTTAATTTAGTCACGAGCTCTTCTCAAGTCCCTCCCCAAATTTGCTAATTTCTTCATGTCTCTCGACCTGAGTTTCAGAATCTCGATTTTTTAAATCTATATCATAGCTAGCGTTGTTAGCTTCGATACGGATGTTTGAACACAAAAATCCGATAGCACACGACCCAGGTATGAACATTTTAATTGACTCACGCGCTCTTCTCAAGTCCCTCCTCAAATTTGCTAATTTCTTCATGTCTCTCGCCCTGACTTTCAAAATCTTGATTTTTTAATTCTAGATCATAGCTAGCGTTGTTAGCTTCGATACGCATGTTTGAACACAAAAATCCGATATACCACGACCCAGGTATGAACATTTTAATTTGCTCACGCGCTCTTCTCAAGTCCCTCCTCAAATTTGCTAATTTCTTCATGTCTCTCGACCTGAGTTTCAGAATCTTGATTTTTTAATTCTATATCATAGCTACCGTTGTTAGCTTCGATACGCATGTTTGAACACAAAAATCCGATATCACACGAGCCAGGTATGAACATTTTAATTTGCTCACGCGCTCTTCTCAAGTCCCTCCTCAAATTTTCTAATTTCTTCATGTCTCTCGACCTGAGTTTTAAAATCTCGATTTTTTAATTCGATATCGTAGCTAGTGTTGTTAGCTTTGATACGCATGTTTGAACACGAAAATCCGATATCACACGAGCCAGGTATGAACATTTTAATTGACTCACGCGCTCTTCTCAAGTCCCTCCTCAAATTTGCTAATTTCTTCATTTCTCTCGACCTGAGTTTCAAAATCTCGATTTTTTAATTCTATATCATAGCTAGCGTTGTTAGATTCGATACGCATGTTTGAACACAAAAATCCGATATACCACGACCCAGGTATGAACATTTTAATTGACTCACGCGCTCTTCTCAAGTCCCTCCTCAAATTTGCTAATTTCTTCATGTCTCTCGACCTGAATTTCAGAATCTTGATTTTTTAATTCTATATCATAGCTACCGTTGTTAGCTTCGATACGCATGTTTGAACAGAAAAATCCGATATCACACGAGCCAGGTATGAACATTTTAATTTGCTCACGCGCTCTTCTCAAGTCCCTCCTCAAATTTTCTAATTTCTTCATGTCTCTCGACCTGAGTTTCAAAATCTCGATTTTTTAATTCGATATCGTAGCTAGTGTTGTTAGCTTTGATAGGCATGTTTGAACACGAAAATCCGATATCACACGAGCCAGGTATGAACATTTTAATTGACTCACGCGCTCTTCTCAAGTCCCTCCTCAAATTTGCTAATTTCTTCATTTCTCTCGACCTGAGTTTCAAAATCTCGATTTTTTAATTCTATATCATAGCTAGCGTTGTTAGATTCGATACGCATGTTTGAACACAAAAATCCGATATCACACGAGCCAGGTATGAACATTTTAATTTGCTCACGCGCTCTTCTCAAGTCCCTCCCCAAATTTGCTAATTTCTTCATGTCTCTCGACCTGAGTTTCAGAATCTCGATTTTTTAAATCTATGTCATAGCTAGCGTTGTTAGCTTCGATACGCATGTTTGAACACAAAAATCCGATAGCACACGAGCCAGGTATGAACATTTTAATTGACTCACGCGCTCTTCTCAAGTCCCTCCTCAAATTTGCTAATTTCTTCATGTCTCTCGACCTGAGTTTCAAAATCTCGATTTTTTAATTCTATATCATAGCTAGCGTTGTTAGCTTCGATACGCATGTTTGAACACAAAAATCCGATATCACACGAGTCAGGTATGAACATTTTAATTGACTCACGCGCTCTTCTCAAGTCCCTCCTCAAATTTGCTAATTTCTTCATGTCTCTCGACCTGAGTTTCAGAATCTCGATTTTTTAATTCTATATCATAGCTAGCGTTGTTAGCTTCGATCCGCATGTTTCAACACAAAAATCGGATATCACACGAACCAGGTATGAACATTTTAATTGACTCACGCGCTCTTCTCAAGTCCCTCCTCAAATTTGCTAATTTCGTCATGTGTCTCGACCTGAGTTTCAAAATCTCGATTTTTTAATTCTATATCATAGCTAGCGTTGTTAGCTTCGATACGCATGTTTGAAAACAAAAATCCGATATCACACGAGCCAGGTATGAACATTTTAATTTAGTCACGGGCTCTTCTAAAGTCCCTCCTCAAATTGGCTAATTTCTTCATGTCTCTCGGCCTGAGTTTCAAAATCTTGATTTTTTAATTCTATATCATAGCTAGCGTTATTAGCTTCGATACGCATGTTTGAACACAAAAATCCGATATCACACAAACCAGGTATGAACATTTTAATTTGCTCACGCGCTCTTCTCAAGTCCCTTCTCAAATTGGTTAATTTCTTCATGTCTCTCGACCTGAGTTTCAAATTCTTGATTTTTTAATTCGATATCATAGCTAGCGTTGTTAGCTTCGATACGCATGTTTGAACACAGAAATCCGATATCACACGACCCAGGTATGAACATTTTAATTTAGTCACGAGCTCTTCTAAAGTGCCTCCTCAAATTTGCTAATTTCTTCATGTCTCTCGGCCTGACTTTCAAAATCTTGATTTTTTAATTCTAGATCATAACTAGCGTTGTTAGCTTCGATACGCATGTTTGAACACAAAAATCCGATATCACACGAGTCAGGTATGAACATTTTAATTGACTCACGCGCTCTTCTCAAGTCTCTCCTCAAATTTGCTAATTTCTTCATGTCTCTGGACCTGAGTTTCAGAATCTCGATTTTTTAAATCTATATCATAGCTAGCGTTGTTAGCTTCGATACGCATGTTTGAACACAAAAATCCGATAGCACACGACCCAGGTATGAACATTTTAATTGACTCACGCGCTCTTCTCAAGTCCCTCCTCAAATTTGCTAATTTCTTCATGTCTCTCGCCCTGACTTTCAAAATCTTGATTTTTTAATTCTAGATCATAGCTAGCGTTGTTAGCTTCGATACGCATGTTTGAACACAAAAATCCGATATACCACGACCCAGGTATGAACATTTTAATTTGCTCACGCGCTCTTCTCAAGTCCCTCCTCAAATTTGCTAATTTCTTCATGTCTCTCGACCTGAGTTTCAGAATCTTGATTTTTTAATTCTATATCATAGCTACCGTTGTTAGCTTCGATACGCATGTTTGAACACAAAAATCCGATATCACACGAGCCAGGTATGAACATTTTAATTTGCTCACGCGCTCTTCTCAAGTCCCTCCTCAAATTTTCTAATTTCTTCATGTCTCTCGACCTGAGTTTTAAAATCTCGATTTTTTAATTCGATATCGTAGCTAGTGTTGTTAGCTTTGATACGCATGTTTGAACACGAAAATCCGATATCACACGAGCCAGGTATGAACATTTTAATTGACTCACGCGCTCTTCTCAAGTCCCTCCTCAAATTTGCTAATTTCTTCATTTCTCTCGACCTGAGTTTCAAAATCTCGATTTTTTAATTCTATATCATAGCTAGCGTTGTTAGATTCGATACGCATGTTTGAACACAAAAATCCGATATACCACGACCCAGGTATGAACATTTTAATTGACTCACGCGCTCTTCTCAAGTCCCTCCTCAAATTTGCTAATTTCTTCATGTCTCTCGACCTGAATTTCAGAATCTTGATTTTTTAATTCTATATCATAGCTACCGTTGTTAGCTTCGATACGCATGTTTGAACAGAAAAATCCGATATCACACGAGCCAGGTATGAACATTTTAATTTGCTCACGCGCTCTTCTCAAGTCCCTCCTCAAATTTTCTAATTTCTTCATGTCTCTCGACCTGAGTTTCAAAATCTCGATTTTTTAATTCGATATCGTAGCTAGTGTTGTTAGCTTTGATAGGCATGTTTGAACACGAAAATCCGATATCACACGAGCCAGGTATGAACATTTTAATTGACTCACGCGCTCTTCTCAAGTCCCTCCTCAAATTTGCTAATTTCTTCATTTCTCTCGACCTGAGTTTCAAAATCTCGATTTTTTAATTCTATATCATAGCTAGCGTTGTTAGATTCGATACGCATGTTTGAACACAAAAATCCGATATCACACGAGCCAGGTATGAACATTTTAATTTGCTCACGCGCTCTTCTCAAGTCCCTCCCCAAATTTGCTAATTTCTTCATGTCTCTCGACCTGAGTTTCAGAATCTCGATTTTTTAAATCTATGTCATAGCTAGCGTTGTTAGCTTCGATACGCATGTTTGAACACAAAAATCCGATAGCACACGAGCCAGGTATGAACATTTTAATTGACTCACGCGCTCTTCTCAAGTCCCTCCTCAAATTTGCTAATTTCTTCATGTCTCTCGACCTGAGTTTCAAAATCTCGATTTTTTAATTCTATATCATAGCTAGCGTTGTTAGCTTCGATACGCATGTTTGAACACAAAAATCCGATATCACACGAGTCAGGTATGAACATTTTAATTGACTCACGCGCTCTTCTCAAGTCCCTCCTCAAATTTGCTAATTTCTTCATGTCTCTCGACCTGAGTTTCAGAATCTCGATTTTTTAATTCTATATCATAGCTAGCGTTGTTAGCTTCGATCCGCATGTTTCAACACAAAAATCGGATATCACACGAACCAGGTATGAACATTTTAATTGACTCACGCGCTCTTCTCAAGTCCCTCCTCAAATTTGCTAATTTCGTCATGTGTCTCGACCTGAGTTTCAAAATCTCGATTTTTTAATTCTATATCATAGCTAGCGTTGTTAGCTTCGATACGCATGTTTGAAAACAAAAATCCGATATCACACGAGCCAGGTATGAACATTTTAATTTAGTCACGGGCTCTTCTAAAGTCCCTCCTCAAATTGGCTAATTTCTTCATGTCTCTCGGCCTGAGTTTCAAAATCTTGATTTTTTAATTCTATATCATAGCTAGCGTTATTAGCTTCGATACGCATGTTTGAACACAAAAATCCGATATCACACGAACCAGGTATGAACATTTTAATTTGCTCACGCGCTCTTCTCAAGTCCCTTCTCAAATTGGTTAATTTCTTCATGTCTCTCGACCTGAGTTTCAAATTCTTGATTTTTTAATTCGATATCATAGCTAGCGTTGTTAGCTTCGATACGCATGTTTGAACACAGAAATCCGATATCACACGACCCAGGTATGAACATTTTAATTTAGTCACGAGCTCTTCTAAAGTGCCTCCTCAAATTTGCTAATTTCTTCATGTCTCTCGGCCTGACTTTCAAAATCTTGATTTTTTAATTCTAGATCATAACTAGCGTTGTTAGCTTCGATACGCATGTTTGAACACAAAAATCCGATATCACACGAGTCAGGTATGAACATTTTAATTGACTCACGCGCTCTTCTCAAGTCTCTCCTCAAATTTGCTAATTTCTTCATGTCTCTGGACCTGAGTTTCAGAATCTCGATTTTTTAATTCTATATCATAGCTAGCGTTGTTAGCTTCGATACGCATGTTTGAACACAAAAATCCGATATCACACGACCCAGCTATGAACATTTTAATTTAGTCACGAGCTCTTCTAAAGTGCCTCCTCAAATTTGCTAATTTCTTCATGTCTCTCGCCCTGACTTTCAAAATCTTGATTTTTTAATTCTAGATCATAGCTAGCGTTGTTAGCTTCGATACGCATGTTTGAACACAAAAATCCGATATACCACGACCCAGGTATGAACATTTTAATTTGCTCACGCGCTCTTCTCAAGTCCCTCCTGAAATTTGCTAATTTCTTCATGTCTCTCGACCTGAGTTTCAGAATCTTGATTTTTTAATTCTATATCATAGCTACCGTTGTTAGCTTCGATACGCATGTTTGAACACAAAAATCCGATATCACACGAGCCAGGTATGAACATTTTAATTTGCTCACGCGCTCTTCTCAAGTCCCTCCTCAAATTTTCTAATTTCTTCATGTCTCTCGACCTGAGTTTTAAAATCTCGATTTTTTAATTCGATATCGTAGCTAGTGTTGTTAGCTTTGATACGCATGTTTGAACACGAAAATCCGATATCACACGAGCCAGGTATGAACATTTTAATTGACTCACGCGCTCTTCTCAAGTCCCTCCTCAAATTTGCTAATTTCTTCATTTCTCTCGACCTGAGTTTCAAAATCTCGATTTTTTAATTCTATATCATAGCTAGCGTTGTTAGATTCGATACGCATGTTTGAACACAAAAATCCGATATCACACGAGCCAGGTATGAACATTTTAATTTGCTCACGCGCTCTTCTCAAGTCCCTCCCCAAATTTGCTAATTTCTTCATGTCTCTCGACCTGAGTTTCAGAATCTCGATTTTTTAAATCTATATCATAGCTAGCGTTGTTAGCTTCGATACGCATGTTTGAACACAAAAGTCCGATAGCACACGAGCCAGGTATGAACATTTTAATTGACTCACGCGCTCTTCTCAAGTCCCTCCTCAAATTTGCTAATTTCTTCATGTCTCTCGACCTGAGTTTTAAAATATCGATTTTTTAATTCGATATCATAGCTAGCGTTGTTAGCTTCGATCCGCATGTTTGAACACAAAAATCCGATATCACACGAGCCAGGTATGAACATTTTAATTTGCTCACGCGCTCTTCTCAAGTCCCTCCTCAAATTTGCTAATTTCTTCATGTCTCTCGACCTGAGTTTCAAAATCTTGATTTTTTAATCCCATATCATAGCTAGCGTTGTTAGCTTCGATACGCATGTTTGAACACAAAAATCCGATATCACACGAGCCAGGTATGAACATTTTAATTGACTCACGCGCTCTTCTCAAGTCCCTCCTCAAATTTGCTAATTTCGTCATGTCTCTCGACCTGAGTTTCAAAATCTCGATTTTTTAATTCTATATCATAGCTAGCGTTGTTAGCTTCGATACGCATGTTTGAAAACAAAAATCCGATATCACACGAGCCAGGTATGAACATTTTAATTTAGTCACGGGCTCTTCTAAAGTCCCTCCTCAAATTGGCTAGTTTCTTCATGTCTCTCGGCCTGAGTTTCAAAATCTTGATTTTTTAATTCTATATCATAGCTAGCGTTATTAGCTTCGATACGCATGTTTGAACACAAAAATCCGATATCACACGAACCAGGTATGAACATTTTAATTTGCTCACGCGCTCTTCTCAAGGCCCTCCTCAAATTGGTTAATTTCTTCATGTCTCTCGACCTGAGTTTCAAATTCTTGATTTTTTAATTCGATATCATAGCTAGCGTTGTTAGCTTCGATACGCATGTTTGAACACAGAAATCCGATATCACACGACCCAGGTATGAACATTTTAATTTAGTCACGAGCTCTTCTCAAGTCCCTCCCCAAATTTGCTAATTTCTTCATGTCTCTCGACCTGAGTTTCAGAATCTCGATTTTTTAAATCTATATCATAGCTAGCGTTGTTAGCTTCGATACGCATGTTTGAACACAAAAGTCCGATAGCACACGAGCCAGGTATGAACATTTTAATTGACTCACGCGCTCTTCTCAAGTCCCTCCTCAAATTTGCTAATTTCTTCATGTCTCTCGACCTGAGTTTCAAAATATCGATTTTTTAATTCGATATCATAGCTAGCGTTGTTAGCTTCGATCCGCATGTTTGAACACAAAAATCCGATATCACACGAGCCAGGTATGAACATTTTAATTTGCTCACGCGCTCTTCTCAAGTCCCTCCTCAAATTTGCTAATTTCTTCATGTCTCTCGACCTGAGTTTCAAAATCTTGATTTTTTAATTCCATATCATAGCTAGCGTTGTTAGCTTCGATACGCATGTTTGAACACAAAAATCCGATATCACACGAGCCAGGTATGAACATTTTAATTGACTCACGCGCTCTTCTCAAGTCCCTCCTCAAATTTGCTAATTTCGTCATGTCTCTCGACCTGAGTTTCAAAATCTCGATTTTTTAATTCTATATCATAGCTAGCGTTGTTAGCTTCGATACGCATGTTTGAAAACAAAAATCCGATATCACACGAGCCAGGTATGAACATTTTAATTTAGTCACGGGCTCTTCTAAAGTCCCTCCTCAAATTGGCTAGTTTCTTCATGTCTCTCGGCCTGAGTTTCAAAATCTTGATTTTTTAATTCTATATCATAGCTAGCGTTATTAGCTTCGATACGCATGTTTGAACACAAAAATCCGATATCACACGAGTCAGGTATGAACATTTTAATTGACTCACGCGCTCTTCTCAAGGCCCTCCTCAAATTGGTTAATTTCTTCATGTCTCTCGACCTGAGTTTCAAAATCTCGATTTTTTAATTCTATATCATAGCTAGCGTTGTTAGATTCGATACGCATGTTTGAACACAAAAATCCGATATCACACGAGCCAGGTATGAACATTTTAATTGACTCACGCGCTCTTCTCAAGTCCCTCCCCAAATTTGCTAATTTCTTCATGTCTCTCGACCTGAGTTTCAGAATCTCGATTTTTTAAATCTATATCATAGCTAGCGTTGTTAGCTTCGATACGCATGTTTGAACACAAAAATCCGATAGCACACGAGCCAGGTATGAACATTTTAATTGACTCACGTACTCTTCTCAAGTCCCTCCTCAAATTTGCTAATTTCTTCATGTCTCTCGACCTGAGTTTCAAAATCTCGATTTTTTAATTCTATATCATAGCTAGCGTTGTTAGCTTCGATACGCATGTTTGAACACAAAAATCCGATATCACACGAGCCAGGTATGAACATTTTAATTTGCTCACGCGCTCTTCTCAAGTCCCTCCTCAAATTTTCTAATTTCTTCATGTCTCTCGACCTGAGTTTTAAAATCTTGATTTTTTAATTCCATATCATAGCTAGCGTTGTTAGCTTCGATACGCATGTTTCAACACAAAAATCCGATATCACACGAGCCAGGTATGAACATTTTAATTGACTCACGCGCTCTTCTCAAGTCCCTCCTCAAATTTGCTAATTTCTTCATGTCTCTCGACCTGAGTTTCAAAATATCGATTTTTTAATTCGATATCATAGCTAGCGTTGTTAGCTTCGATCCGCATGTTTGAACACAAAAATCCGATATCACACGAGCCAGGTATGAACATTTTAATTTGCTCACGCGCTCTTCTCAAGTCCCTCCTCAAATTTGCTAATTTCTTCATGTCTCTCGACCTGAGTTTCAAAATCTTGATTTTTTAATTCCATATCATAGCTAGCGTTGTTAGCTTCGATACGCATGTTTGAACACAAAAATCCGATATCACACGAGCCAGGTATGAACATTTTAATTGACTCACGCGCTCTTCTCAAGTCCCTCCTCAAATTTGCTAATTTCGTCATGTCTCTCGACCTGAGTTTCAAAATCTCGATTTTTTAATTCTATATCATAGCTAGCGTTGTTAGCTTCGATACGCATGTTTGAAAACAAAAATCCGATATCACACGAGCCAGGTATGAACATTTTAATTTAGTCACGGGCTCTTCTAAAGTCCCTCCTCAAATTGGCTAGTTTCTTCATGTCTCTCGGCCTGAGTTTCAAAATCTTGATTTTTTAATTCTATATCATAGCTAGCGTTATTAGCTTCGATACGCATGTTTGAACACAAAAATCCGATATCACACGAACCAGGTATGAACATTTTAATTTGCTCACGCGCTCTTCTCAAGTCCCTCCTCAAATTGGTTAATTTCTTCATGTCTCTCGACCTGAGTTTCAAATTCTTGATTTTTTAATTCGATATCATAGCTAGCGTTGTTAGCTTCGATACGCATGTTTGAACACAAAAATCCGATATCACACGAGTCAGGTATGAACATTTTAATTGACTCACGCGCTCTTCTCAAGTCCCTCCTCAAATTTGCTAATTTCTTCATGTCTCTCGACCTGAGTTTCAGAATCTCGATTATTTAAATCTATATCATAGCTAGCGTTGTTAGCTTCAATACGCATGTTTGAAAACAAAAATCCGATAGCACAGGAGCCAGGTATGAACATTTTAATTTGCTCACGCGCTCTTCTCAAGTCCCTCCTCAAATTTGCTAATTTCTTCATGTCTCTCGACCTGAGTTTCAGAATCTCGATTTTTTAATTCTATATCATAGCTAGCGTTGTTAGCTTCGATACGCATGTTTGAACACAAAAATCCGATATCACACGAGCCAGGTATGAACATTTTAATTGACTCACGCGCTCTTCTCAAGTCCCTTCCCAAATTTGCTAATTTCTTCATGTCTCTCGACCTGAGTTTCAGAATCTCGATTATTTAAATCTATATCATAGCTAGCGTTGTTAGCTTCAATACGCATGTTTGAAAACAAAAATCCGATAGCACACGAGCCAGGTATGAACATTTTAATTGACTCACGCGCTCTTCTCAAGTCCCTCCTCAAATTTGCTAATTTCTTCATGTCTCTCGACCTGAGTTTCAAAATATCGATTTTTTAATTCTATATCATAGCTAGCGTTGTTAGCTTCGATACGCATGTTTGAACACAAAAATCCGATATCACACGAGTCAGGTATGAACATTTTAATTGACTCACGCGCTCTTCTCAAGTCCCTCCTCAAATTTGCTAATTTCTTCATGTCTCTCGACCTGAGTTTCAGAATCTCGATTTTTTAATTCTATATCATAGCTAGCGTTGTTAGCTTCGATCCGCATGTTTCAATACAAAAATCCGATATCACACGAGCCAGGTATGAACATTTTAATTTGACTCACGCGCTCTTCTCAAGTCCCTCCTCAAATTTGCTAATTTCTTCATTTCTCTCGACCTGAGTTTCAAAATCTCGATTTTTTAATTCTATATCATAGCTAGCGTTGTTAGATTCGATACGCATGTTTGAACACAAAAATCCGATATCACACGAGCCAGGTATGAACATTTTAATTTGCTCACGCGCTCTTCTCAAGTCCCTCCCCAAATTTGCTAATTTCTTCATGTCTCTCGACCTGAGTTTCAGAATCTCGATTTTTTAAATCTATATCATAGCTAGCGTTGTTAGCTTCGATACGCATGTTTGAACACAAAAGTCCGATAGCACACGAGCCAGGTATGAACATTTTAATTGACTCACGCGCTCTTCTCAAGTCCCTCCTCAAATTTGCTAATTTCTTCATGTCTCTCGACCTGAGTTTTAAAATATCGATTTTTTAATTCGATATCATAGCTAGCGTTGTTAGCTTCGATCCGCATGTTTGAACACAAAAATCCGATATCACACGAGCCAGGTATGAACATTTTAATTTGCTCACGCGCTCTTCTCAAGTCCCTCCTCAAATTTGCTAATTTCTTCATGTCTCTCGACCTGAGTTTCAAAATCTTGATTTTTTAATCCCATATCATAGCTAGCGTTGTTAGCTTCGATACGCATGTTTGAACACAAAAATCCGATATCACACGAGCCAGGTATGAACATTTTAATTGACTCACGCGCTCTTCTCAAGTCCCTCCTCAAATTTGCTAATTTCGTCATGTCTCTCGACCTGAGTTTCAAAATCTCGATTTTTTAATTCTATATCATAGCTAGCGTTGTTAGCTTCGATACGCATGTTTGAAAACAAAAATCCGATATCACACGAGCCAGGTATGAACATTTTAATTTAGTCACGGGCTCTTCTAAAGTCCCTCCTCAAATTGGCTAGTTTCTTCATGTCTCTCGGCCTGAGTTTCAAAATCTTGATTTTTTAATTCTATATCATAGCTAGCGTTATTAGCTTCGATACGCATGTTTGAACACAAAAATCCGATATCACACGAACCAGGTATGAACATTTTAATTTGCTCACGCGCTCTTCTCAAGGCCCTCCTCAAATTGGTTAATTTCTTCATGTCTCTCGACCTGAGTTTCAAATTCTTGATTTTTTAATTCGATATCATAGCTAGCGTTGTTAGCTTCGATACGCATGTTTGAACACAGAAATCCGATATCACACGACCCAGGTATGAACATTTTAATTTAGTCACGAGCTCTTCTCAAGTCCCTCCCCAAATTTGCTAATTTCTTCATGTCTCTCGACCTGAGTTTCAGAATCTCGATTTTTTAAATCTATATCATAGCTAGCGTTGTTAGCTTCGATACGCATGTTTGAACACAAAAGTCCGATAGCACACGAGCCAGGTATGAACATTTTAATTGACTCACGCGCTCTTCTCAAGTCCCTCCTCAAATTTGCTAATTTCTTCATGTCTCTCGACCTGAGTTTCAAAATATCGATTTTTTAATTCGATATCATAGCTAGCGTTGTTAGCTTCGATCCGCATGTTTGAACACAAAAATCCGATATCACACGAGCCAGGTATGAACATTTTAATTTGCTCACGCGCTCTTCTCAAGTCCCTCCTCAAATTTGCTAATTTCTTCATGTCTCTCGACCTGAGTTTCAAAATCTTGATTTTTTAATTCCATATCATAGCTAGCGTTGTTAGCTTCGATACGCATGTTTGAACACAAAAATCCGATATCACACGAGCCAGGTATGAACATTTTAATTGACTCACGCGCTCTTCTCAAGTCCCTCCTCAAATTTGCTAATTTCGTCATGTCTCTCGACCTGAGTTTCAAAATCTCGATTTTTTAATTCTATATCATAGCTAGCGTTGTTAGCTTCGATACGCATGTTTGAAAACAAAAATCCGATATCACACGAGCCAGGTATGAACATTTTAATTTAGTCACGGGCTCTTCTAAAGTCCCTCCTCAAATTGGCTAGTTTCTTCATGTCTCTCGGCCTGAGTTTCAAAATCTTGATTTTTTAATTCTATATCATAGCTAGCGTTATTAGCTTCGATACGCATGTTTGAACACAAAAATCCGATATCACACGAGTCAGGTATGAACATTTTAATTGACTCACGCGCTCTTCTCAAGGCCCTCCTCAAATTGGTTAATTTCTTCATGTCTCTCGACCTGAGTTTCAAAATCTCGATTTTTTAATTCTATATCATAGCTAGCGTTGTTAGATTCGATACGCATGTTTGAACACAAAAATCCGATATCACACGAGCCAGGTATGAACATTTTAATTGACTCACGCGCTCTTCTCAAGTCCCTCCCCAAATTTGCTAATTTCTTCATGTCTCTCGACCTGAGTTTCAGAATCTCGATTTTTTAAATCTATATCATAGCTAGCGTTGTTAGCTTCGATACGCATGTTTGAACACAAAAATCCGATAGCACACGAGCCAGGTATGAACATTTTAATTGACTCACGTACTCTTCTCAAGTCCCTCCTCAAATTTGCTAATTTCTTCATGTCTCTCGACCTGAGTTTCAAAATCTCGATTTTTTAATTCTATATCATAGCTAGCGTTGTTAGCTTCGATACGCATGTTTGAACACAAAAATCCGATATCACACGAGCCAGGTATGAACATTTTAATTTGCTCACGCGCTCTTCTCAAGTCCCTCCCCAAATTTGCTAATTTCTTCATGTCTCTCGACCTGAGTTTCAGAATCTCGATTTTTTAAATCTATATCATAGCTAGCGTTGTTAGCTTCGATACGCATGTTTGAACACAAAAGTCCGATAGCACACGAGCCAGGTATGAACATTTTAATTGACTCACGCGCTCTTCTCAAGTCCCTCCTCAAATTTGCTAATTTCTTCATGTCTCTCGACCTGAGTTTTAAAATATCGATTTTTTAATTCGATATCATAGCTAGCGTTGTTAGCTTCGATCCGCATGTTTGAACACAAAAATCCGATATCACACGAGCCAGGTATGAACATTTTAATTTGCTCACGCGCTCTTCTCAAGTCCCTCCTCAAATTTGCTAATTTCTTCATGTCTCTCGACCTGAGTTTCAAAATCTTGATTTTTTAATCCCATATCATAGCTAGCGTTGTTAGCTTCGATACGCATGTTTGAACACAAAAATCCGATATCACACGAGCCAGGTATGAACATTTTAATTGACTCACGCGCTCTTCTCAAGTCCCTCCTCAAATTTGCTAATTTCGTCATGTCTCTCGACCTGAGTTTCAAAATCTCGATTTTTTAATTCTATATCATAGCTAGCGTTGTTAGCTTCGATACGCATGTTTGAAAACAAAAATCCGATATCACACGAGCCAGGTATGAACATTTTAATTTAGTCACGGGCTCTTCTAAAGTCCCTCCTCAAATTGGCTAGTTTCTTCATGTCTCTCGGCCTGAGTTTCAAAATCTTGATTTTTTAATTCTATATCATAGCTAGCGTTATTAGCTTCGATACGCATGTTTGAACAGAAAAATCCGATATCACACGAACCAGGTATGAACATTTTAATTTGCTCACGCGCTCTTCTCAAGGCCCTCCTCAAATTGGTTAATTTCTTCATGTCTCTCGACCTGAGTTTCAAATTCTTGATTTTTTAATTCGATATCATAGCTAGCGTTGTTAGCTTCGATACGCATGTTTGAACACAGAAATCCGATATCACACGACCCAGGTATGAACATTTTAATTTAGTCACGAGCTCTTCTCAAGTCCCTCCCCAAATTTGCTAATTTCTTCATGTCTCTCGACCTGAGTTTCAGAATCTCGATTTTTTAAATCTATATCATAGCTAGCGTTGTTAGCTTCGATACGCATGTTTGAACACAAAAGTCCGATAGCACACGAGCCAGGTATGAACATTTTAATTGACTCACGCGCTCTTCTCAAGTCCCTCCTCAATTTTGCTAATTTCTTCATGTCTCTCGACCTGAGTTTCAAAATATCGATTTTTTAATTCGATATCATAGCTAGCGTTGTTAGCTTCGATCCGCATGTTTGAACACAAAAATCCGATATCACACGAGCCAGGTATGAACATTTTAATTTGCTCACGCGCTCTTCTCAAGTCCCTCCTCAAATTTGCTAATTTCTTCATGTCTCTCGACCTGAGTTTCAAAATCTTGATTTTTTAATTCCATATCATAGCTAGCGTTGTTAGCTTCGATACGCATGTTTGAACACAAAAATCCGATATCACACGAGCCAGGTATGAACATTTTAATTGACTCACGCGCTCTTCTCAAGTCCCTCCTCAAATTTGCTAATTTCGTCATGTCTCTCGACCTGAGTTTCAAAATCTCGATTTTTTAATTCTATATCATAGCTAGCGTTGTTAGCTTCGATACGCATGTTTGAAAACAAAAATCCGATATCACACGAGCCAGGTATGAACATTTTAATTTAGTCACGGGCTCTTCTAAAGTCCCTCCTCAAATTGGCTAGTTTCTTCATGTCTCTCGGCCTGAGTTTCAAAATCTTGATTTTTTAATTCTATATCATAGCTAGCGTTATTAGCTTCGATACGCATGTTTGAACACAAAAATCCGATATCACACGAACCAGGTATGAACATTTTAATTTGCTCACGCGCTCTTCTCAAGTCCCTCCTCAAATTGGTTAATTTCTTCATGTCTCTCGACCTGAGTTTCAAATTCTTGATTTTTTAATTCGATATCATAGCTAGCGTTGTTAGCTTCGATACGCATGTTTGAACACAAAAATCCGATATCACACGAGTCAGGTATGAACATTTTAATTGACTCACGCGCTCTTCTCAAGTCCCTCCTCAAATTTGCTAATTTCTTCATGTCTCTCGACCTGAGTTTCAGAATCTCGATTATTTAAATCTATATCATAGCTAGCGTTGTTAGCTTCAATACGCATGTTTGAAAACAAAAATCCGATAGCACAGGAGCCAGGTATGAACATTTTAATTTGCTCACGCGCTCTTCTCAAGTCCCTCCTCAAATTTGCTAATTTCTTCATGTCTCTCGACCTGAGTTTCAGAATCTCGATTTTTTAATTCTATATCATAGCTAGCGTTGTTAGCTTCGATACGCATGTTTGAACACAAAAATCCGATATCACACGAGCCAGGTATGAACATTTTAATTGACTCACGCGCTCTTCTCAAGTCCCTTCCCAAATTTGCTAATTTCTTCATGTCTCTCGACCTGAGTTTCAGAATCTCGATTATTTAAATCTATATCATAGCTAGCGTTGTTAGCTTCAATACGCATGTTTGAAAACAAAAATCCGATAGCACACGAGCCAGGTATGAACATTTTAATTGACTCACGCGCTCTTCTCAAGTCCCTCCTCAAATTTGCTAATTTCTTCATGTCTCTCGACCTGAGTTTCAAAATATCGATTTTTTAATTCTATATCATAGCTAGCGTTGTTAGCTTCGATACGCATGTTTGAACACAAAAATCCGATATCACACGAGTCAGGTATGAACATTTTAATTGACTCACGCGCTCTTCTCAAGTCCCTCCTCAAATTTGCTAATTTCTTCATGTCTCTCGACCTGAGTTTCAGAATCTCGATTTTTTAATTCTATATCATATGTTTCAATACAAAAATCCGATATCACACGAGCCAGGTATGAACATTTTAATTTGCTCACGCGCTCTTCTCAAGTCCCTCCTCAAATTTGCTAATTTCTTCATGTCTCTCGACCTGAGTTTCAAAATCTTGATTTTTTAATTCCATATCATAGCTAGCGTTGTTAGCTTCGATACGCATGTTTGAACACAAAAATCCGATATCACACGAGCCAGGTATGAACATTTTAATTGACTCACGCGCTCTTCTCAAGTCCCTCCTCAAATTTGCTAATTTCGTCATGTCTCTCGACCTGAGTTTCAAAATCTCGATTTTTTAATTCTATATCATAGCTAGCGTTGTTAGCTTCGATACGCATGTTTGAAAACAAAAATCCGATATCACACGAGCCAGGTATGAACATTTTAATTTAGTCACGGGCTCTTCCAAAGTCCCTCCTCAAATTGGCTAATTTCATCATGTCTCTCGGCCTGAGTTTCAAAATCTTGATTTTTTAATTCTATATCATAGCTAGCGTTATTAGCTTCGATACGCATGTTTGAACACAAAAATCCGATATCACCCGAGTTAGGTATGAACATTTTAATTTGCTCACGCGCTCTTCTCAAGTCCCTCCTCAAATTTGCTAATTTCTTCATGTCTCTCGACCTGAGTTTCAAAATCTTGATTTTTTAATTCCATATCATAGCTAGCGTTGTTAGCTTCGATACGCATGTTTCAACACAAAAATCCGATATCACACGAGCCAGGTATGAACATTTTAATTGACTCACGCGCTCTTCTCAAGTCCCTCCTCAAATTTGCTAATTTCGTCATGTCTCTCGACCTGAGTTTCAAAATCTCGATTTTTTAATTCTATATCATAGCTAGCGTTGTTAGCTTCGATACGCATGTTTGAACACAAAAATCCGATATCACACGAGCCAGGTATGAACATTTTAATTTGCTCACGCGCTCTTCTCAAGTCCCTCCTCAAATTTTCTAATTTCTTCATGTCTCTCGACCTGAGTTTCAAAATCTCGATTTTTTAATTCGATATCGTAGCTAGTGTTGTTAGCTTTGATACGCATGTTTGAACACGAAAATCCCATATCACACGAGCCAGGTATGAACATTTTAATTGACTCACGCGCTCTTCTCAAGTCCCTCCTCAAATTTGCTAATTTCTTCATTTCTCTCGACCTGAGTTTCAAAATCTCGATTTTTTAATTCTATATCATAGCTAGCGTTGTTAGATTCGATACGCATGTTTGAACACAAAAATCCGATATCACACGAGCCAGGTATGAACATTTTAATTTGCTCACGCGCTCTTCTCAAGTCCCTCCCCAAATTTGCTAATTTCTTCATGTCTCTCGACCTGAGTTTCAGAATCTCGATTTTTTAAATCTATATCATAGCTAGCGTTGTTAGCTTCGATACGCATGTTTGAACACAAAAGTCCGATAGCACACGAGCCAGGTATGAACATTTTAATTGACTCACGCGCTCTTCTCAAGTCCCTCCTCAAATTTGCTAATTTCTTCATGTCTCTCGACCTGAGTTTCAAAATATCGATTTTTTAATTCGATATCATAGCTAGCGTTGTTAGCTTCGATCCGCATGTTTGAACACAAAAATCCGATATCACACGAGCCAGGTATGAACATTTTAATTTGCTCACGCGCTCTTTTCAAGTCCCTCCTCAAATTTGCTAATTTCTTCATGTCTCTCGACCTGAGTTTCAAAATCTTGATTTTTTAATTCCATATCATAGCTAGCGTTGTTAGCTTCGATACGCATGTTTGAACACAAAAATCCGATATCACACGAGCCAGGTATGAACATTTTAATTGACTCACGCGCTCTTCTCAAGTCCCTCCTCAAATTTGCTAATTTCGTCATGTCTCTCGACCTGAGTTTCAAAATCTCGATTTTTTAATTCTATATCATAGCTAGCGTTGTTAGCTTCCATACTCAAGTTTGAACACGAGCCAGGTATGAACATTTTAATTTAGTCACGGGCTCTTCTAAAGTCCCTCCTCAAATTGGCTAGTTTCTTCATGTCTCTCGGCCTGAGTTTCAAAATCTTGATTTTTTAATTCTATATCATAGCTAGCGTTATTAGCTTCGATACGCATGTTTGAACACAAAAATCCGATATCACACGAGCCAGGTATGAACATTTTAATTTGCTCACGCGCTCTTCTCAAGTCCCTCCTCAAATTGGTTAATTTCTTCATGTCTCTCGACCTGAGTTTCAAATTCTTGATTTTTTAATTCGATATCATAGCTAGCGTTGTTAGCTTCGATACGCATGTTTGAACACAAAAATCCGATATCACACGAGCCAGGTATGAACATTTTAATTTAGTCACGGGCTCTTCTAAAGTCCCTCCTCAAATTTGCTAATTTCTTCATGTCTCTCGGCCTGAGTTTCAAAATCTTGATTTTTTAATTCTATATCATAGCTAGCGTTGTTAGCTTCGATACGCATGTTTGAACACAAAAATCCGATATCACACGAGTCAGGTATGAACATTTTAATTGACTCACGCGCTCTTCTCAAGTCCCTCCTAAAATTTGCTAATTTCGTCATGTCTCTCGACCTGAGTTTCAAAATCTTGATTTTTTAATTCGATATCATAGCTAGCGTTGTTAGCTTCGATACGCATGTTTGAACACAAAAATCCGATATCACACGAGCCAGGTATGAACATTTTAATTTGCTCACGCGCTCTTCTCAAGTCCCTCCTCAAATTTGCTAATTTCTTCATGTCTCTCGACCTGAGTTTCAAAATCTTGATTTTTTAATTCTAGATCATAACTAGCGTTGTTAGCTTCGATACGCATGTTTGAACACGAAAATCCGATATCACACGAGCCAGGTATGAACATTTTAATTAACTCACGCGCTCTTCTCAAGTCCCTCCTCAAATTTTCTAATTTCTTCATGTCTCTCGACCTGAGTTTCAAAATATCGATTTTTAAATTCTATATCATAGCTAGCGTTGTTAGCTTCGATACGCATGTTTGAACACAAAAATCCGATATCACACGAGTCAGGTATGAACATTTTAATTGACTCACGCGCTCTTCTCAAGTCCCTCCTCAAATTTGCTAATTTCTTCATGTCTCTCGACCTGAGTTTCAGAATCTCGATTTTTTAATTCTATATCATAGCTAGCGTTGTTAGCTTCGATCCGCATGTTTGAACACAAAAATCCGATATCACACGACCCAGCTATGAACATTTTAATTTAGTCACAAGCTCTTCGAAAGTGCCTCCTCAAATTTGCTAATTTCTTCATGTCTCTCGCCCTGACTTTCAAAATCTTGATTTTTTCATTCTAGATCATAGCTAGCGTTGTTAGCTTCGATACGCATGTTTGAACACAAAAATCCGATATCACACGAGCCAGGTATGAACATTTTAATTGACTCACGTACTCTTCTCAAGTCCCTCCTCAAATTTGCTAATTTCTTCATGTCTCTCGACCTGAGTTTCAAAATCTCGATTTTTTAATTCTATATCATAGCTAGCGTTGTTAGCTTCGATACGCATGTTTGAACACAAAAATCCGATATCACACGAGTCAGGTATGAACATTTTAATTGACTCACGCGCTCTTCTCAAGTCCCTCCTCAAATTTGCTAATTTCTTCATGTCTCTCGACCTGAGTTTCAGAATCTCGATTTTTTAATTCTATATCATAGCTAGCGTTGTTAGCTTCGATCCGCATGTTTCAACACAAAAATCCGATATCACACGAGCCAGGTATGAACATTTTAATTTGCTCACGCGCTCTTCTCAAGTCCCTCCTCAAATTTGCTAATTTCTTCATGTCTCTCGACCTGAGTTTCAAAATCTTGATTTTTTAATTCCATATCATAGCTAGCGTTGTTAGCTTCGATACGCATGTTTGAACACAAAAATCGGATATCACACGAGCCAGGTATGAACATTTTAATTGACTCACGCGCTCTTCTCAAGTCCCTCCTCAAATTTGCTAATTTCGTCATGTGTCTCGACCTGAGTTTCAAAATCTAGATTTTTTAATTCTATATCATAGCTAGCGTTGTTAGCTTCGATACGCATGTTTGAAAACAAAAATCCGATATCACACGAGCCAGGTATGAACATTTTAATTTAGTCACGGGCTCTTCTAAAGTCCCTCCTCAAACTGGCTAATTTCTTCATGTCTCTCGGCCTGAGTTTCAAAATCTTGATTTTTTAATTCCATATCATAGCTAGCGTTGTTAGCTTCGATACGCATGTTTGAACACAAAAATCCGATATCACACGAGCGAGGTATGAACATTTTAATTGACTCACGCGCTCTTCTCAAGTCCCTCCTCAAATTTGCTAATTTCGTCATGTCTCTCGACCTGAGTTTCAAAATCTCGATTTTTTAATTCTATATCATAGGTAGCGTTGTTAGCTTCGATACGCATGTTTGAAAACAAAAATCCGATATCACACGAGCCAGGTATGAACATTTTAATTTAGTCACGGGCTCTTCTAAAGTCCCTCCTCAAATTGGCTAATTTCATCATGTCTCTCGGCCTGAGTTTCAAAATCTTGATTTTTTAATTCTATATCATAGCTAGCGTTATTAGCTTCGATACGCATGTTTGAACACAAAAATCGGATATCACACGAACCAGGTATGAACATTTTAATTTGCTCACGCGCTCTTCTCAAGTCCCTCCTCAAATTGGTTAATTTCTTCATGTCTCTCGACCTAAGTTTCAAATTCTTGACTTTTTAATTCGATATCATAGCTAGCGTTGTTAGCTTCGATACGCATGTCTGAACACAAAAATCCGATATCACACGAGCCAGGTATGAACATTTTAATTTGCTCACGCGCTCTTCTCAAGTCCCTCCTCAAATTTGCTAATTTCTTCATGTCTCTCGACCTGAGTTTCAGAATCTCGATTTTTTAATTCTATATTATAGCTAGCGTTGTTAGCTTCAATACGCATGTTTGAACACAAAAATCCGATATCACACGAGTCAGGTATGAACATTTTAATTGACTCACGCGCTCTTCTCAAGTCCCTCCCCAAATTTGCTAATTTCTTCATGTCTCTCGACCTGAGTTTCAGAATCTCGATTCTTTAAATCTATATCATAGCTAGCGTTGTTAGCTTCAATACGCATGTTTGAAAACAAAAATCCGATAGCACACGAGCTAGGTATGAACATTTTAATTGACTCACGCGCTCTTCTCAAGTCCCTCCTCAAATTTGCTAATTTCTTCATGTCTCTCGACCTGAGTTTCAAAATATCGATTTTTTAATTCTATATCATAGCTAGCGTTGTTAGCTTCGATACGCATGTTTGAACACAAAAATCCGATATCACACGAGTCAGGTATGAACATTTTAATTGACTCACGCGCTCTTCTCAAGTCCCTCCTCAAATTTGCTAATTTCTTCATGTCTCTCGACCTGAGTTTCAGAATCTCGATTTTTTAATTCTATATCATAGCTAGCGTTGTTAGCTTCGATCCGCATGTTTCAACACAAAAATCCGATATCACACGAGCCAGGTATGAACATTTTAATTTGCTCACGCGCTCTTCTCAAGTCCCTCCTCAAATTTGCTAATTTCTTCATGTCTCTCGACCTGAGTTTCAAAATCTTGATTTTTTAATTCCATATCATAGCTAGCGTTGTTAGCTTCGATACGCATGTTTGAACACAAAAATCCGATATCACACGAGCCAGGTATGAACATTTTAATTGACTCACGCGCTCTTCTCAAGTCCCTCCTCAAATTTGCTAATTTCGTCATGTCTCTCGACCTGAGTTTCAAAATCTCGATTTTTTAATTCTATATCATAGGTAGCGTTGTTAGCTTCGATACGCATGTTTGAAAACAAAAATCCGATATCACACGAGCCAGGTATGAACATTTTAATTTAGTCACGGGCTCTTCTAAAGTCCCTCCTCAAATTGGCTAATTTCATCATGTCTCTCGGCCTGAGTTTCAAAATCTTGATTTTTTAATTCTATATCATAGCTAGCGTTATTAGCTTCGATACGCATGTTTGAACACAAAAATCCGATATCACACGAACCAGGTATGAACATTTTAATTTGCTCACGCGCTCTTCTCAAGTCCCTCCTCAAATTGGTTAATTTCTTCATGTCTCTCGACCTAAGTTTCAAATTCTTGACTTTTTAATTCGATATCATAGCTAGCGTTGTTAGCTTCGATACGCATGTTTGAATACAGAAATCCGATATCACACGACCCAGGTATGAACATTTTAATTTAGTCACGAGCTCTTCTAAAGTGCCTCCTCAAATTTGCTAATTTCTTCATGTCTCTCGGCCTGACTTTCAAAATCTTGATTTTTTAATTCTAGATCATAACTAGCGTTGTTAGCTTCAATACGCATGTTTGAACACAAAAATCCGATATCACACGAGTCAGGTATGAACATTTTAATTGACTCACGCGCTCTTCTCAAGTCTCTCCTCAAATTTGCTAATTTCTTCATGTCTCTCGACCTGAGTTTCAGAATCTCGATTTTTTAATTCTATATCATAGCTAGCGTTATTAGCTTCGATACGCATGTTTGAACACAAAAATCCGATATCACACGAGCTAGGTATGAACATTTTAATTTGCTCACGCGCTCTTCTCAAGTCCCTCCTCAAATTTGCTAATTTCTTCATGTCTCTCGACCTGAGTTTCAAAATCTTGATTTTTTAATTCCATATCATAGCTAGCGTTGTTAGCTTCGATACGCATGTTTGAACACAAAAATCCGATATCACACGAGCCAGGTATAAAAATTTTAATTGACTCACGCGCTCTTCTCAAGTCCCTCCTCAAATTTTCTAATTTCGTCATGTCTCTCGACCTGAGTTTCAAAATCTCGATTTTTTAATTCTATATCATAGCTAGCGTTGTTAGCTTCGATACGCATGTTTGAACACAAAAATCCGATATCACACGAGCCAGGTATGAACATTTTAATTTGCTCACGCGCTCTTCTCAAGTCCCTCCTCAAAGTTTCTAATTTCTTCATGTCTCTCGACCAGAGTTTCAAAATCTCGATTTTTTAATTCGATATCGTAGCTAGTGTTGTTAGCTTTGATACGCATGTTTGAACACGAAAATCCGATATCACACGAGCCAGGTATGAACATTTTAATTGACTCACGCGCTCTTCTCAAGTCCCTCCTCAAATTTGCTAATTTCTTCATTTCTCTCGACCTGAGTTTCAAAATCTCGATTTTTTAATTCTATATCATAGCTAGCGTTGTTAGATTCGATACGCATGTTTGAACACAAAAATCCGATATCACACGAGCCAGGTATGAACATTTTAATTTGCTCACGCGCTCTTCTCAAGTCCCTCCCCAAATTTGCTAATTTCTTCATGTCTCTCGACCTGAGTTTTAGAATCTCGATTTTTTAAATCTATATCATAGCTAGCGTTGTTAGCTTCGATACGCATGTTTGAACACAAAAGTCCGATAGCACACGAGCCAGGTATGAACATTTTAATTGACTCACGCGCTCTTCTCAAGTCCCTCCTCAAATTTGCTAATTTCTTCATGTCTCTCGACCTGAGTTTCAAAATATCGATTTTTTAATTCGATATCATAGCTAGCGTTGTTAGCTTCGATCCGCATGTTTGAACACAAAAATCCGATATCACACGAGCCAGGTATGAACATTTTAATTTGCTCACGCGCTCTTTTCAAGTCCCTCCTCAAATTTGCTAATTTCTTCATGTCTCTCGACCTGAGTTTCAAAATCTTGATTTTTTAATTCCATATCATAGCTAGCGTTGTTAGCTTCGATACGCATGTTTGAACACAAAAATCCGATATCACACGAGCCAGGTATGAACATTTTAATTGACTCACGCGCTCTTCTCAAGTCCCTCCTCAAATTTGCTAATTTCGTCATGTCTCTCGACCTGAGTTTCAAAATCTCGATTTTTTAATTCTATATCATAGCTAGCGTTGTTAGCTTCGATACGCATGTTTGAAAACAAAAATCCGATATCACACGAGCCAGGTATGAACATTTTAATTTAGTCACGGGCTCTTCTAAAGTCCCTCCTCAAATTGGCTAGTTTCTTCATGTCTCTCGGCCTGAGTTTCAAAATCTTGATTTTTTAATTCTATATCATAGCTAGCGTTATTAGCTTCGATACGCATGTTTGAACACAAAAATCCGATATCACACGAACCAGGTATGAACATTTTAATTTGCTCACGCGCTCTTCTCAAGTCCCTCCTCAAATTGGTTAATTTCTTCATGTCTCTCGACCTGAGTTTCAAATTCTTGATTTTTTAATTCGATATCATAGCTAGCGTTGTTAGCTTCGATACGCATGTTTGAACACAAAAATCCGATATCACACGAGTCAGGTATGAACATTTTAATTGACTCACGCGCTCTTCTCAAGTCCCTCCTCAAATTTGCTAATTTCTTCATGTCTCTCGACCTGAGTTTCAGAATCTCGATTTTTTAATTCTATATCATAGCTAGCGCTGTTAGCTTCGATCCGCATGTTTCAACACAAAAATCGGATATCACACGAGTCAGGTATGAACATTTTAATTGACTCACGCGCTCTTCTCAAGTCCCTCCTCAAAATTTGCTAATTTCTTCATGTCTCTCGACCTGAGTTTCAAAATCTTGATTTTTTAATTCTATATCATAGCTAGCGTTGTTAGATTCGATACGCATGTTTGAACACAAAAATCCGATATCACACGAGCCAGGTATGAACATTTTAATTGACTCACGCGCTCTTCTCAAGTCCCTCCCCAAATTTGCTAATTTCTTCATGTCTCTCGACCTGAGTTTCAGAATCTCGATTTTTTAAATCTATATCATAGCTAGCGTTGTTAGCTTCGATACGCATGTTTGAACACAAAAATCCGATATCACACGAGCCAGGTATGAACATTTTAATTTGCTCACGCGCTCTTCTCAAGTCCCTCCTCAAATTTTCTAATTTCTTCATGTCTCTCGACCTGAGTTTCAAAATCTCGATTTTTTAATTCTATATCATAGCTAGCGTTGTTAGCTTCGATACGCATGTTTGAACACAAAAATCCGATATCACACGAGCCAGGTATGAACATTTTAATTTGCTCACGCGCTCTTCTCAAGTCCCTCCTCAAATTTTCTAATTTCTTCATGTCTCTCGACCTGAGTTTCAAAATCTCGATTTTTTAATTCGATATCGTAGCTAGTGTTGTTAGCTTTGATACGCATGTTTGAACACGAAAATCCGATATCACACGAGCCAGGTATGAACATTTTAATTGACTCACGCGCTCTTCTAAAGTCCCTCCTCAAATTTGCTAATTTCGTCATGTCTCTCGGCCTGAGTTTCAAAATCTTGATTTTTTAATTCTATATCATAGCTAGCGTTGTTAGCTTCGATACGCATGTTTGAACACAAAAATCCGATATCACACGAGCCAGGTATGAACATTTTAATTTGCTCACGCGCTCTTCTCAAGTCCCTCAAATTTGCTAATTTCTTCATGTCTCTCGGCCTGAGTTTCAAAATCTTGATTTTTTAATTCTATATCATAGCTAGCGTTGTTAGCTTCGATACGCATGTTTGAACACAAAAATCCGATATCACACGAGCCAGGTATGAACATTTTAATTTGCTCACGCGCTCTTCTCAAGTCCCTCCTCAAATTTGCTAATTTCTTCTTGTCTCTCGGCCTCACTTTCAAAATCTTGATTTTTTAATTCTAGATCATAGCTAGCGTTGTTAGCTTCGATACGCATGTTTGAACACAAAAATCCGATATCACACGAGTCAGGTATGAACATTTTAATTGACTCACGCGCTCTTCTCAAATCCCTCCTCAAATTTGCTAATTTCTTCTTGTCTCTCGACCTGAGTTTCAGAATCTTGATTTTTTAATTCTATATCATAGCTAGCGTTGTTAGCTTCGATTCGCATGTTTGAACACAGAAATCCGATATCACCCGAGTTAGGTATGAACATTTTAATTTGCTCACGCGCTCTTCTCAAGTCCCTCCTCAAATTTGCTAATTTCTTCATGTCTCTCGACCTGAGTTTCAAAATCTTGATTTTTTAATTCCATATCATAGCTAGCGTTGTTAGCTTCGATACGCATGTTTCAACACAAAAATCCGATATCACACGAGCCAGGTATGAACATTTTAATTGACTCACGCGCTCTTCTCAAGTCCCTCCTCAAATTTGCTAATTTCGTCATGTCTCTCGACCTGAGTTTCAAAATCTCGATTTTTTAATTCTATATCATAGCTAGCGTTGTTAGCTTCGATACGCATGTTTGAACACAAAAATCCGATATCACACGAGCCAGGTATGAACATTTTAATTTGCTCACGCGCTCTTCTCAAGTCCCTCCTCAAATTTTCTAATTTCTTCATGTCTCTCGACCTGAGTTTCAAAATCTCGATTTTTTAATTCGATATCGTAGCTAGTGTTGTTAGCTTTGATACGCATGTTTGAACACGAAAATCCCATATCACACGAGCCAGGTATGAACATTTTAATTGACTCACGCGCTCTTCTCAAGTCCCTCCTCAAATTTGCTAATTTCTTCATTTCTCTCGACCTGAGTTTCAAAATCTCGATTTTTTAATTCTATATCATAGCTAGCGTTGTTAGATTCGATACGCATGTTTGAACACAAAAATCCGATATCACACGAGCCAGGTATGAACATTTTAATTTGCTCACGCGCTCTTCTCAAGTCCCTCCCCAAATTTGCTAATTTCTTCATGTCTCTCGACCTGAGTTTCAGAATCTCGATTTTTTAAATCTATATCATAGCTAGCGTTGTTAGCTTCGATACGCATGTTTGAACACAAAAGTCCGATAGCACACGAGCCAGGTATGAACATTTTAATTGACTCACGCGCTCTTCTCAAGTCCCTCCTCAAATTTGCTAATTTCTTCATGTCTCTCGACCTGAGTTTCAAAATATCGATTTTTTAATTCGATATCATAGCTAGCGTTGTTAGCTTCGATCCGCATGTTTGAACACAAAAATCCGATATCACACGAGCCAGGTATGAACATTTTAATTTGCTCACGCGCTCTT
>NW_028230806.1:0-30602 GCF_043228905.1 Azolla caroliniana | reverse complement strand
CAACCTCTCGCCTTCTCCAACAATGTGATCTTCGCCCACGCGCTTGTATTCGCCACTTTTAAAGAACGTACATAACTTTTTCAACTATACACTTTCTGAACATCGTAAATGTAAATGGTGTGCTCTGTGTGGTGTCTTGACGTTCTCATAACCCTCTCAATCATATTTCTCCCACGCTCGCGCACAACACGCACGCACGCACGCACGATCAGGTCGCGTGCCCTCGCTCGCTCATTGCACAAGCAAAATGAAACTCCACGCACACATGATTAGGTAACGTGCCCACACGCACACTACCCACTCCCACCCTACCTATATCTATCTCTATCCATCTATCGCTATCTCTCTCACGAGCAACGCGAAACTCGTCAAACGTCGATGCCATCACAATGTTGTATTGAAGCCACCCTCATACAATGCCGTGTCTCGCCGTACCATGATGTGCGCAATAGTAGTGGCTGATCGTAACTCCTACTACAAACATGATTCCACATGAAATTCCCATGTCTATCTACCATTTTCATCATCGTGTGAACCAACCAACCCACGCATGTTTCACCTAGAAATGTTGTCCTTGAATGGTGCCACCTTCATATTCCTCCGGTGGTTGCAGCGTCCACAACGACGACGGATCTTGTAATCACAATGAAAACGCGTGTCGTCGTCCGTATGTTGGTCGCAATGGATTCTAAACCCCCTCGTGGCCACAACCACCGATAACGTTTTCGTGGAGAGAACCAACACCCTAAAAACCTTTTCTCACCACCTTATCCTCGTTTTACGAGGCCCATACGCACTCTACAACCTCAATGGCATCACATGTGTAGGTGGCTATCATGAGGTTACATACTGTCTACGTTGCAATATGGACGAAGCGTCCATAGGTTAGTAGATTTGAAATGCCCAAGTGCATAATCCCACTCCTGGTGTGATGGAGGTGAGTATAGGGCTAGTGATATGGTAGGTCGAAGCAGGAGGATCCTGGACACGTAAAGGGGGGTGGATAAAAGTGAATGGTCTCTTCCGTGGCCCAAGTATGGATCATGCCATTAACGTCTATAGGAATGGACGTGGGAAGGGACATGCATGTACTAGACATGCATGGCCTTGTGTATATAAGGGTGGATCAACCATGACACACTCAAATAGGCGGAGAGAGAACCGGGGTAGTTCCGAACACAAGCAATGGCGAAGCTCACTATCATATTCCTCATGGCGGTTATCATGCTAGCCGCCTGCGGCGCGGCCAATGCTAGATCTGTAGGACGGGATCGCGAAGAGGAGAGGCGCGATCGACGTAGGGAGGAGGATGTCGACGAGGAGAGGCGCAGCGGACGTCGTGAGGGATCCATCGATGAGGGGCGCTACAGAGACAACAAGAGAGAGTCGGATGAGGACCGGGATCGTCGCAGTCACGATCGCGATGAGCCACGTGAGGAGAGGCGCGATCGACGCAGGGAGGAGGATTTCGATGAGGAGAGGCGCGGGGGACGTCGCGAGGGGTCCATCGAGGAGGGGCGCTACGGAGACAACAAGAGAGAGTCCGAAGAGGAACGGGATCGTCGCGGTCGCGATCGTGATGAGTCACGTGACGAGAGGCGCGATCGACGCAGGGAGGAGGATGTCGAGCAGGAGAGGCGCGACCGACGTCGTGAAGGATCCCTCGATGAAGGACGTCGCAGAGACAACAAGAGAGAGTCCGAAGAGGAACGGGATCGTCGCGGCCGCGATCGCGATGAGCCACGAGACCGAGAGTTGAGGCAAGAGTGCCAAAACTTCGTCGATAGGCAGGTCCGCCACCTACAAGAACGTAATGAGAAGGAAGAACGTGGACGAAGCCGTCGCACCTCTTGGGATGAAATCAGCCGATATGCAAGGCCCTCCGAAAGATGCTGCAGGAACGTGGAACAAATCCCCGTAGAAGAGCGTTGCAACCGCCTCCGCGAGGCCTTATACATTAGCGGAGAAGAGGCACGCAATGATGGTCACCGCCATAACCAAGTGTCAAGGGAACGTCGTCAATGGGAAGAGGATGCCGAGCGAGAGAGAGACAGTAGCGAGCGCGAGGAGGACGAGCGCCGTTATCGCATGACCGGACGACAAGATGAGGAACAACGTCGTCGTTTCAAGGCCGGTGAGGAGGAACAACTTCTAAGCGTGGCAACCTCTCGCCTTCTCCAACAATGTGATCTTCGCCCACGCGCTTGTATTCGCCACTTTTAAAGAACGTACATAACTTTTTCAACTATACACTTTCTGAACATCGTAAATGTAAATGGTGTGCTCTGTGTGGTGTCTTGACGTTCTCATAACCCTCTCAATCATATTTCTCCCACGCTCGCGCACAACACGCACGCACGCACGCACGATCAGGTCGCGTGCCCTCGCTCGCTCATTGCACAAGCAAAATGAAACTCCACGCACACATGATTAGGTAACGTGCCCACACGCACACTACCCACTCCCACCCTACCTATATCTATCTCTATCCATCTATCGCTATCTCTCTCACGAGCAACGCGAAACTCGTCAAACGTCGATGCCATCACAATGTTGTATTGAAGCCACCCTCATACAATGCCGTGTCTCGCCGTACCATGATGTGCGCAATAGTAGTGGCTGATCGTAACTCCTACTACAAACATGATTCCACATGAAATTCCCATGTCTATCTACCATTTTCATCATCGTGTGAACCAACCAACCCACGCATGTTTCACCTAGAAATGTTGTCCTTGAATGGTGCCACCTTCATATTCCTCCGGTGGTTGCAGCGTCCACAACGACGACGGATCTTGTAATCACAATGAAAACGCGTGTCGTCGTCCGTATGTTGGTCGCAATGGATTCTAAACCCCCTCGTGGCCACAACCACCGATAACGTTTTCGTGGAGAGAACCAACACCCTAAAAACCTTTTCTCACCACCTTATCCTCGTTTTACGAGGCCCATACGCACTCTACAACCTCAATGGCATCACATGTGTAGGTGGCTATCATGAGGTTACATACTGTCTACGTTGCAATATGGACGAAGCGTCCATAGGTTAGTAGATTTGAAATGCCCAAGTGCATAATCCCACTCCTGGTGTGATGGAGGTGAGTATAGGGCTAGTGATATGGTAGGTCGAAGCAGGAGGATCCTGGACACGTAAAGGGGGGTGGATAAAAGTGAATGGTCTCTTCCGTGGCCCAAGTATGGATCATGCCATTAACGTCTATAGGAATGGACGTGGGAAGGGACATGCATGTACTAGACATGCATGGCCTTGTGTATATAAGGGTGGATCAACCATGACACACTCAAATAGGCGGAGAGAGAACCGGGGTAGTTCCGAACACAAGCAATGGCGAAGCTCACTATCATATTCCTCATGGCGGTTATCATGCTAGCCGCCTGCGGCGCGGCCAATGCTAGATCTGTAGGACGGGATCGCGAAGAGGAGAGGCGCGATCGACGTAGGGAGGAGGATGTCGACGAGGAGAGGCGCAGCGGACGTCGTGAGGGATCCATCGATGAGAGGCGCTACAGAGACAACAAGAGAGAGTCGGATGAGGACCGGGATCGTCGCAGTCACGATCGCGATGAGCCACGTGAGGAGAGGCGCGATCGACGCAGGGAGGAGGATTTCGATGAGGAGAGGCGCGGGGGACGTCGCGAGGGGTCCATCGAGGAGGGGCGCTACGGAGACAACAAGAGAGAGTCCGAAGAGGAACGGGATCGTCGCGGTCGCGATCGTGATGAGTCACGTGACGAGAGGCGCGATCGACGCAGGGAGGAGGATGTCGAGCAGGAGAGGCGCGACCGACGTCGTGAAGGATCCCTCGATGAAGGACGTCGCAGAGACAACAAGAGAGAGTCCGAAGAGGAACGGGATCGTCGCGGCCGCGATCGCGATGAGCCACGAGACCGAGAGTTGAGGCAAGAGTGCCAAAACTTCGTCGATAGGCAGGTCCGCCACCTACAAGAACGTAATGAGAAGGAAGAACGTGGACGAAGCCGTCGCACCTCTTGGGATGAAATCAGCCGATATGCAAGGCCCTCCGAAAGATGCTGCAGGAACGTGGAACAAATCCCCGTAGAAGAGCGTTGCAACCGCCTCCGCGAGGCCTTATACATTAGCGGAGAAGAGGCACGCAATGATGGTCACCGCCATAACCAAGTGTCAAGGGAACGTCGTCAATGGGAAGAGGATGCCGAGCGAGAGAGAGACAGTAGCGAGCGCGAGGAGGACGAGCGCCGTTATCGCATGACCGGACGACAAGATGAGGAACAACGTCGTCGTTTCAAGGCCGGTGAGGAGGAACAACTTCTAAGCGTGGCAACCTCTCGCCTTCTCCAACAATGTGATCTTCGCCCACGCGCTTGTATTCGCCACTTTTAAAGAACGTACATAACTTTTTCAACTATACACTTTCTGAACATCGTAAATGTAAATGGTGTGCTCTGTGTGGTGTCTTGACGTTCTCATAACCCTCTCAATCATATTTCTCCCACGCTCGCGCACAACACGCACGCACGCACGCACGATCAGGTCGCGTGCCCTCGCTCGCTCATTGCACAAGCAAAATGAAACTCCACGCACACATGATTAGGTAACGTGCCCACACGCACACTACCCACTCCCACCCTACCTATATCTATCTCTATCCATCTATCGCTATCTCTCTCACGAGCAACGCGAAACTCGTCAAACGTCGATGCCATCACAATGTTGTATTGAAGCCACCCTCATACAATGCCGTGTCTCGCCGTACCATGATGTGCGCAATAGTAGTGGCTGATCGTAACTCCTACTACAAACATGATTCCACATGAAATTCCCATGTCTATCTACCATTTTCATCATCGTGTGAACCAACCAACCCACGCATGTTTCACCTAGAAATGTTGTCCTTGAATGGTGCCACCTTCATATTCCTCCGGTGGTTGCAGCGTCCACAACGACGACGGATCTTGTAATCACAATGAAAACGCGTGTCGTCGTCCGTATGTTGGTCGCAATGGATTCTAAACCCCCTCGTGGCCACAACCACCGATAACGTTTTCGTGGAGAGAACCAACACCCTAAAAACCTTTTCTCACCACCTTATCCTCGTTTTACGAGGCCCATACGCACTCTACAACCTCAATGGCATCACATGTGTAGGTGGCTATCATGAGGTTACATACTGTCTACGTTGCAATATGGACGAAGCGTCCATAGGTTAGTAGATTTGAAATGCCCAAGTGCATAATCCCACTCCTGGTGTGATGGAGGTGAGTATAGGGCTAGTGATATGGTAGGTCGAAGCAGGAGGATCCTGGACACGTAAAGGGGGGTGGATAAAAGTGAATGGTCTCTTCCGTGGCCCAAGTATGGATCATGCCATTAACGTCTATAGGAATGGACGTGGGAAGGGACATGCATGTACTAGACATGCATGGCCTTGTGTATATAAGGGTGGATCAACCATGACACACTCAAATAGGCGGAGAGAGAACCGGGGTAGTTCCGAACACAAGCAATGGCGAAGCTCACTATCATATTCCTCATGGCGGTTATCATGCTAGCCGCCTGCGGCGCGGCCAATGCTAGATCTGTAGGACGGGATCGCGAAGAGGAGAGGCGCGATCGACGTAGGGAGGAGGATGTCGACGAGGAGAGGCGCAGCGGACGTCGTGAGGGATCCATCGATGAGAGGCGCTACAGAGACAACAAGAGAGAGTCGGATGAGGACCGGGATCGTCGCAGTCACGATCGCGATGAGCCACGTGAGGAGAGGCGCGATCGACGCAGGGAGGAGGATTTCGATGAGGAGAGGCGCGGGGGACGTCGCGAGGGGTCCATCGAGGAGGGGCGCTACGGAGACAACAAGAGAGAGTCCGAAGAGGAACGGGATCGTCGCGGTCGCGATCGTGATGAGTCACGTGACGAGAGGCGCGATCGACGCAGGGAGGAGGATGTCGAGCAGGAGAGGCGCGACCGACGTCGTGAAGGATCCCTCGATGAAGGACGTCGCAGAGACAACAAGAGAGAGTCCGAAGAGGAACGGGATCGTCGCGGCCGCGATCGCGATGAGCCACGAGACCGAGAGTTGAGGCAAGAGTGCCAAAACTTCGTCGATAGGCAGGTCCGCCACCTACAAGAACGTAATGAGAAGGAAGAACGTGGACGAAGCCGTCGCACCTCTTGGGATGAAATCAGCCGATATGCAAGGCCCTCCGAAAGATGCTGCAGGAACGTGGAACAAATCCCCGTAGAAGAGCGTTGCAACCGCCTCCGCGAGGCCTTATACATTAGCGGAGAAGAGGCACGCAATGATGGTCACCGCCATAACCAAGTGTCAAGGGAACGTCGTCAATGGGAAGAGGATGCCGAGCGAGAGAGAGACAGTAGCGAGCGCGAGGAGGACGAGCGCCGTTATCGCATGACCGGACGACAAGATGAGGAACAACGTCGTCGTTTCAAGGCCGGTGAGGAGGAACAACTTCTAAGCGTGGCAACCTCTCGCCTTCTCCAACAATGTGATCTTCGCCCACGCGCTTGTATTCGCCACTTTTAAAGAACGTACATAACTTTTTCAACTATACACTTTCTGAACATCGTAAATGTAAATGGTGTGCTCTGTGTGGTGTCTTGACGTTCTCATAACCCTCTCAATCATATTTCTCCCACGCTCGCGCACAACACGCACGCACGCACGCACGATCAGGTCGCGTGCCCTCGCTCGCTCATTGCACAAGCAAAATGAAACTCCACGCACACATGATTAGGTAACGTGCCCACACGCACACTACCCACTCCCACCCTACCTATATCTATCTCTATCCATCTATCGCTATCTCTCTCACGAGCAACGCGAAACTCGTCAAACGTCGATGCCATCACAATGTTGTATTGAAGCCACCCTCATACAATGCCGTGTCTCGCCGTACCATGATGTGCGCAATAGTAGTGGCTGATCGTAACTCCTACTACAAACATGATTCCACATGAAATTCCCATGTCTATCTACCATTTTCATCATCGTGTGAACCAACCAACCCACGCATGTTTCACCTAGAAATGTTGTCCTTGAATGGTGCCACCTTCATATTCCTCCGGTGGTTGCAGCGTCCACAACGACGACGGATCTTGTAATCACAATGAAAACGCGTGTCGTCGTCCGTATGTTGGTCGCAATGGATTCTAAACCCCCTCGTGGCCACAACCACCGATAACGTTTTCGTGGAGAGAACCAACACCCTAAAAACCTTTTCTCACCACCTTATCCTCGTTTTACGAGGCCCATACGCACTCTACAACCTCAATGGCATCACATGTGTAGGTGGCTATCATGAGGTTACATACTGTCTACGTTGCAATATGGACGAAGCGTCCATAGGTTAGTAGATTTGAAATGCCCAAGTGCATAATCCCACTCCTGGTGTGATGGAGGTGAGTATAGGGCTAGTGATATGGTAGGTCGAAGCAGGAGGATCCTGGACACGTAAAGGGGGGTGGATAAAAGTGAATGGTCTCTTCCGTGGCCCAAGTATGGATCATGCCATTAACGTCTATAGGAATGGACGTGGGAAGGGACATGCATGTACTAGACATGCATGGCCTTGTGTATATAAGGGTGGATCAACCATGACACACTCAAATAGGCGGAGAGAGAACCGGGGTAGTTCCGAACACAAGCAATGGCGAAGCTCACTATCATATTCCTCATGGCGGTTATCATGCTAGCCGCCTGCGGCGCGGCCAATGCTAGATCTGTAGGACGGGATCGCGAAGAGGAGAGGCGCGATCGACGTAGGGAGGAGGATGTCGACGAGGAGAGGCGCAGCGGACGTCGTGAGGGATCCATCGATGAGAGGCGCTACAGAGACAACAAGAGAGAGTCGGATGAGGACCGGGATCGTCGCAGTCACGATCGCGATGAGCCACGTGAGGAGAGGCGCGATCGACGCAGGGAGGAGGATTTCGATGAGGAGAGGCGCGGGGGACGTCGCGAGGGGTCCATCGAGGAGGGGCGCTACGGAGACAACAAGAGAGAGTCCGAAGAGGAACGGGATCGTCGCGGTCGCGATCGTGATGAGTCACGTGACGAGAGGCGCGATCGACGCAGGGAGGAGGATGTCGAGCAGGAGAGGCGCGACCGACGTCGTGAAGGATCCCTCGATGAAGGACGTCGCAGAGACAACAAGAGAGAGTCCGAAGAGGAACGGGATCGTCGCGGCCGCGATCGCGATGAGCCACGAGACCGAGAGTTGAGGCAAGAGTGCCAAAACTTCGTCGATAGGCAGGTCCGCCACCTACAAGAACGTAATGAGAAGGAAGAACGTGGACGAAGCCGTCGCACCTCTTGGGATGAAATCAGCCGATATGCAAGGCCCTCCGAAAGATGCTGCAGGAACGTGGAACAAATCCCCGTAGAAGAGCGTTGCAACCGCCTCCGCGAGGCCTTATACATTAGCGGAGAAGAGGCACGCAATGATGGTCACCGCCATAACCAAGTGTCAAGGGAACGTCGTCAATGGGAAGAGGATGCCGAGCGAGAGAGAGACAGTAGCGAGCGCGAGGAGGACGAGCGCCGTTATCGCATGACCGGACGACAAGATGAGGAACAACGTCGTCGTTTCAAGGCCGGTGAGGAGGAACAACTTCTAAGCGTGGCAACCTCTCGCCTTCTCCAACAATGTGATCTTCGCCCACGCGCTTGTATTCGCCACTTTTAAAGAACGTACATAACTTTTTCAACTATACACTTTCTGAACATCGTAAATGTAAATGGTGTGCTCTGTGTGGTGTCTTGACGTTCTCATAACCCTCTCAATCATATTTCTCCCACGCTCGCGCACAACACGCACGCACGCACGCACGATCAGGTCGCGTGCCCTCGCTCGCTCATTGCACAAGCAAAATGAAACTCCACGCACACATGATTAGGTAACGTGCCCACACGCACACTACCCACTCCCACCCTACCTATATCTATCTCTATCCATCTATCGCTATCTCTCTCACGAGCAACGCGAAACTCGTCAAACGTCGATGCCATCACAATGTTGTATTGAAGCCACCCTCATACAATGCCGTGTCTCGCCGTACCATGATGTGCGCAATAGTAGTGGCTGATCGTAACTCCTACTACAAACATGATTCCACATGAAATTCCCATGTCTATCTACCATTTTCATCATCGTGTGAACCAACCAACCCACGCATGTTTCACCTAGAAATGTTGTCCTTGAATGGTGCCACCTTCATATTCCTCCGGTGGTTGCAGCGTCCACAACGACGACGGATCTTGTAATCACAATGAAAACGCGTGTCGTCGTCCGTATGTTGGTCGCAATGGATTCTAAACCCCCTCGTGGCCACAACCACCGATAACGTTTTCGTGGAGAGAACCAACACCCTAAAAACCTTTTCTCACCACCTTATCCTCGTTTTACGAGGCCCATACGCACTCTACAACCTCAATGGCATCACATGTGTAGGTGGCTATCATGAGGTTACATACTGTCTACGTTGCAATATGGACGAAGCGTCCATAGGTTAGTAGATTTGAAATGCCCAAGTGCATAATCCCACTCCTGGTGTGATGGAGGTGAGTATAGGGCTAGTGATATGGTAGGTCGAAGCAGGAGGATCCTGGACACGTAAAGGGGGGTGGATAAAAGTGAATGGTCTCTTCCGTGGCCCAAGTATGGATCATGCCATTAACGTCTATAGGAATGGACGTGGGAAGGGACATGCATGTACTAGACATGCATGGCCTTGTGTATATAAGGGTGGATCAACCATGACACACTCAAATAGGCGGAGAGAGAACCGGGGTAGTTCCGAACACAAGCAATGGCGAAGCTCACTATCATATTCCTCATGGCGGTTATCATGCTAGCCGCCTGCGGCGCGGCCAATGCTAGATCTGTAGGACGGGATCGCGAAGAGGAGAGGCGCGATCGACGTAGGGAGGAGGATGTCGACGAGGAGAGGCGCAGCGGACGTCGTGAGGGATCCATCGATGAGAGGCGCTACAGAGACAACAAGAGAGAGTCGGATGAGGACCGGGATCGTCGCAGTCACGATCGCGATGAGCCACGTGAGGAGAGGCGCGATCGACGCAGGGAGGAGGATTTCGATGAGGAGAGGCGCGGGGGACGTCGCGAGGGGTCCATCGAGGAGGGGCGCTACGGAGACAACAAGAGAGAGTCCGAAGAGGAACGGGATCGTCGCGGTCGCGATCGTGATGAGTCACGTGACGAGAGGCGCGATCGACGCAGGGAGGAGGATGTCGAGCAGGAGAGGCGCGACCGACGTCGTGAAGGATCCCTCGATGAAGGACGTCGCAGAGACAACAAGAGAGAGTCCGAAGAGGAACGGGATCGTCGCGGCCGCGATCGCGATGAGCCACGAGACCGAGAGTTGAGGCAAGAGTGCCAAAACTTCGTCGATAGGCAGGTCCGCCACCTACAAGAACGTAATGAGAAGGAAGAACGTGGACGAAGCCGTCGCACCTCTTGGGATGAAATCAGCCGATATGCAAGGCCCTCCGAAAGATGCTGCAGGAACGTGGAACAAATCCCCGTAGAAGAGCGTTGCAACCGCCTCCGCGAGGCCTTATACATTAGCGGAGAAGAGGCACGCAATGATGGTCACCGCCATAACCAAGTGTCAAGGGAACGTCGTCAATGGGAAGAGGATGCCGAGCGAGAGAGAGACAGTAGCGAGCGCGAGGAGGACGAGCGCCGTTATCGCATGACCGGACGACAAGATGAGGAACAACGTCGTCGTTTCAAGGCCGGTGAGGAGGAACAACTTCTAAGCGTGGCAACCTCTCGCCTTCTCCAACAATGTGATCTTCGCCCACGCGCTTGTATTCGCCACTTTTAAAGAACGTACATAACTTTTTCAACTATACACTTTCTGAACATCGTAAATGTAAATGGTGTGCTCTGTGTGGTGTCTTGACGTTCTCATAACCCTCTCAATCATATTTCTCCCACACTCGCGCACAACACGCACGCACGCACGCACGATCAGGTCGCGTGCCCTCGCTCGCTCATTGCACAAGCAAAATGAAACTCCACGCACACATGATTAGGTAACGTGCCCACACGCACACTACCCACTCCCACCCTACCTATATCTATCTCTATCCATCTATCGCTATCTCTCTCACGAGCAACGCGAAACTCGTCAAACGTCGATGCCATCACAATGTTGTATTGAAGCCACCCTCATACAATGCCGTGTCTCGCCGTACCATGATGTGCGCAATAGTAGTGGCTGATCGTAACTCCTACTACAAACATGATTCCACATGAAATTCCCATGTCTATCTACCATTTTCATCATCGTGTGAACCAACCAACCCACGCATGTTTCACCTAGAAATGTTGTCCTTGAATGGTGCCACCTTCATATTCCTCCGGTGGTTGCAGCGTCCACAACGACGACGGATCTTGTAATCACAATGAAAACGCGTGTCGTCGTCCGTATGTTGGTCGCAATGGATTCTAAACCCCCTCGTGGCCACAACCACCGATAACGTTTTCGTGGAGAGAACCAACACCCTAAAAACCTTTTCTCACCACCTTATCCTCGTTTTACGAGGCCCATACGCACTCTACAACCTCAATGGCATCACATGTGTAGGTGGCTATCATGAGGTTACATACTGTCTACGTTGCAATATGGACGAAGCGTCCATAGGTTAGTAGATTTGAAATGCCCAAGTGCATAATCCCACTCCTGGTGTGATGGAGGTGAGTATAGGGCTAGTGATATGGTAGGTCGAAGCAGGAGGATCCTGGACACGTAAAGGGGGGTGGATAAAAGTGAATGGTCTCTTCCGTGGCCCAAGTATGGATCATGCCATTAACGTCTATAGGAATGGACGTGGGAAGGGACATGCATGTACTAGACATGCATGGCCTTGTGTATATAAGGGTGGATCAACCATGACACACTCAAATAGGCGGAGAGAGAACCGGGGTAGTTCCGAACACAAGCAATGGCGAAGCTCACTATCATATTCCTCATGGCGGTTATCATGCTAGCCGCCTGCGGCGCGGCCAATGCTAGATCTGTAGGACGGGATCGCGAAGAGGAGAGGCGCGATCGACGTAGGGAGGAGGATGTCGACGAGGAGAGGCGCAGCGGACGTCGTGAGGGATCCATCGATGAGGGGCGCTACAGAGACAACAAGAGAGAGTCGGATGAGGACCGGGATCGTCGCAGTCACGATCGCGATGAGCCACGTGAGGAGAGGCGCGATCGACGCAGGGAGGAGGATTTCGATGAGGAGAGGCGCGGGGGACGTCGCGAGGGGTCCATCGAGGAGGGGCGCTACGGAGACAACAAGAGAGAGTCCGAAGAGGAACGGGATCGTCGCGGTCGCGATCGTGATGAGTCACGTGACGAGAGGCGCGATCGACGCAGGGAGGAGGATGTCGAGCAGGAGAGGCGCGACCGACGTCGTGAAGGATCCCTCGATGAAGGACGTCGCAGAGACAACAAGAGAGAGTCCGAAGAGGAACGGGATCGTCGCGGCCGCGATCGCGATGAGCCACGAGACCGAGAGTTGAGGCAAGAGTGCCAAAACTTCGTCGATAGGCAGGTCCGCCACCTACAAGAACGTAATGAGAAGGAAGAACGTGGACGAAGCCGTCGCACCTCTTGGGATGAAATCAGCCGATATGCAAGGCCCTCCGAAAGATGCTGCAGGAACGTGGAACAAATCCCCGTAGAAGAGCGTTGCAACCGCCTCCGCGAGGCCTTATACATTAGCGGAGAAGAGGCACGCAATGATGGTCACCGCCATAACCAAGTGTCAAGGGAACGTCGTCAATGGGAAGAGGATGCCGAGCGAGAGAGAGACAGTAGCGAGCGCGAGGAGGACGAGCGCCGTTATCGCATGACCGGACGACAAGATGAGGAACAACGTCGTCGTTTCAAGGCCGGTGAGGAGGAACAACTTCTAAGCGTGGCAACCTCTCGCCTTCTCCAACAATGTGATCTTCGCCCACGCGCTTGTATTCGCCACTTTTAAAGAACGTACATAACTTTTTCAACTATACACTTTCTGAACATCGTAAATGTAAATGGTGTGCTCTGTGTGGTGTCTTGACGTTCTCATAACCCTCTCAATCATATTTCTCCCACGCTCGCGCACAACACGCACGCACGCACGCACGATCAGGTCGCGTGCCCTCGCTCGCTCATTGCACAAGCAAAATGAAACTCCACGCACACATGATTAGGTAACGTGCCCACACGCACACTACCCACTCCCACCCTACCTATATCTATCTCTATCCATCTATCGCTATCTCTCTCACGAGCAACGCGAAACTCGTCAAACGTCGATGCCATCACAATGTTGTATTGAAGCCACCCTCATACAATGCCGTGTCTCGCCGTACCATGATGTGCGCAATAGTAGTGGCTGATCGTAACTCCTACTACAAACATGATTCCACATGAAATTCCCATGTCTATCTACCATTTTCATCATCGTGTGAACCAACCAACCCACGCATGTTTCACCTAGAAATGTTGTCCTTGAATGGTGCCACCTTCATATTCCTCCGGTGGTTGCAGCGTCCACAACGACGACGGATCTTGTAATCACAATGAAAACGCGTGTCGTCGTCCGTATGTTGGTCGCAATGGATTCTAAACCCCCTCGTGGCCACAACCACCGATAACGTTTTCGTGGAGAGAACCAACACCCTAAAAACCTTTTCTCACCACCTTATCCTCGTTTTACGAGGCCCATACGCACTCTACAACCTCAATGGCATCACATGTGTAGGTGGCTATCATGAGGTTACATACTGTCTACGTTGCAATATGGACGAAGCGTCCATAGGTTAGTAGATTTGAAATGCCCAAGTGCATAATCCCACTCCTGGTGTGATGGAGGTGAGTATAGGGCTAGTGATATGGTAGGTCGAAGCAGGAGGATCCTGGACACGTAAAGGGGGGTGGATAAAAGTGAATGGTCTCTTCCGTGGCCCAAGTATGGATCATGCCATTAACGTCTATAGGAATGGACGTGGGAAGGGACATGCATGTACTAGACATGCATGGCCTTGTGTATATAAGGGTGGATCAACCATGACACACTCAAATAGGCGGAGAGAGAACCGGGGTAGTTCCGAACACAAGCAATGGCGAAGCTCACTATCATATTCCTCATGGCGGTTATCATGCTAGCCGCCTGCGGCGCGGCCAATGCTAGATCTGTAGGACGGGATCGCGAAGAGGAGAGGCGCGATCGACGTAGGGAGGAGGATGTCGACGAGGAGAGGCGCAGCGGACGTCGTGAGGGATCCATCGATGAGGGGCGCTACAGAGACAACAAGAGAGAGTCGGATGAGGACCGGGATCGTCGCAGTCACGATCGCGATGAGCCACGTGAGGAGAGGCGCGATCGACGCAGGGAGGAGGATTTCGATGAGGAGAGGCGCGGGGGACGTCGCGAGGGGTCCATCGAGGAGGGGCGCTACGGAGACAACAAGAGAGAGTCCGAAGAGGAACGGGATCGTCGCGGTCGCGATCGTGATGAGTCACGTGACGAGAGGCGCGATCGACGCAGGGAGGAGGATGTCGAGCAGGAGAGGCGCGACCGACGTCGTGAAGGATCCCTCGATGAAGGACGTCGCAGAGACAACAAGAGAGAGTCCGAAGAGGAACGGGATCGTCGCGGCCGCGATCGCGATGAGCCACGAGACCGAGAGTTGAGGCAAGAGTGCCAAAACTTCGTCGATAGGCAGGTCCGCCACCTACAAGAACGTAATGAGAAGGAAGAACGTGGACGAAGCCGTCGCACCTCTTGGGATGAAATCAGCCGATATGCAAGGCCCTCCGAAAGATGCTGCAGGAACGTGGAACAAATCCCCGTAGAAGAGCGTTGCAACCGCCTCCGCGAGGCCTTATACATTAGCGGAGAAGAGGCACGCAATGATGGTCACCGCCATAACCAAGTGTCAAGGGAACGTCGTCAATGGGAAGAGGATGCCGAGCGAGAGAGAGACAGTAGCGAGCGCGAGGAGGACGAGCGCCGTTATCGCATGACCGGACGACAAGATGAGGAACAACGTCGTCGTTTCAAGGCCGGTGAGGAGGAACAACTTCTAAGCGTGGCAACCTCTCGCCTTCTCCAACAATGTGATCTTCGCCCACGCGCTTGTATTCGCCACTTTTAAAGAACGTACATAACTTTTTCAACTATACACTTTCTGAACATCGTAAATGTAAATGGTGTGCTCTGTGTGGTGTCTTGACGTTCTCATAACCCTCTCAATCATATTTCTCCCACGCTCGCGCACAACACGCACGCACGCACGCACGATCAGGTCGCGTGCCCTCGCTCGCTCATTGCACAAGCAAAATGAAACTCCACGCACACATGATTAGGTAACGTGCCCACACGCACACTACCCACTCCCACCCTACCTATATCTATCTCTATCCATCTATCGCTATCTCTCTCACGAGCAACGCGAAACTCGTCAAACGTCGATGCCATCACAATGTTGTATTGAAGCCACCCTCATACAATGCCGTGTCTCGCCGTACCATGATGTGCGCAATAGTAGTGGCTGATCGTAACTCCTACTACAAACATGATTCCACATGAAATTCCCATGTCTATCTACCATTTTCATCATCGTGTGAACCAACCAACCCACGCATGTTTCACCTAGAAATGTTGTCCTTGAATGGTGCCACCTTCATATTCCTCCGGTGGTTGCAGCGTCCACAACGACGACGGATCTTGTAATCACAATGAAAACGCGTGTCGTCGTCCGTATGTTGGTCGCAATGGATTCTAAACCCCCTCGTGGCCACAACCACCGATAACGTTTTCGTGGAGAGAACCAACACCCTAAAAACCTTTTCTCACCACCTTATCCTCGTTTTACGAGGCCCATACGCACTCTACAACCTCAATGGCATCACATGTGTAGGTGGCTATCATGAGGTTACATACTGTCTACGTTGCAATATGGACGAAGCGTCCATAGGTTAGTAGATTTGAAATGCCCAAGTGCATAATCCCACTCCTGGTGTGATGGAGGTGAGTATAGGGCTAGTGATATGGTAGGTCGAAGCAGGAGGATCCTGGACACGTAAAGGGGGGTGGATAAAAGTGAATGGTCTCTTCCGTGGCCCAAGTATGGATCATGCCATTAACGTCTATAGGAATGGACGTGGGAAGGGACATGCATGTACTAGACATGCATGGCCTTGTGTATATAAGGGTGGATCAACCATGACACACTCAAATAGGCGGAGAGAGAACCGGGGTAGTTCCGAACACAAGCAATGGCGAAGCTCACTATCATATTCCTCATGGCGGTTATCATGCTAGCCGCCTGCGGCGCGGCCAATGCTAGATCTGTAGGACGGGATCGCGAAGAGGAGAGGCGCGATCGACGTAGGGAGGAGGATGTCGACGAGGAGAGGCGCAGCGGACGTCGTGAGGGATCCATCGATGAGGGGCGCTACAGAGACAACAAGAGAGAGTCGGATGAGGACCGGGATCGTCGCAGTCACGATCGCGATGAGCCACGTGAGGAGAGGCGCGATCGACGCAGGGAGGAGGATTTCGATGAGGAGAGGCGCGGGGGACGTCGCGAGGGGTCCATCGAGGAGGGGCGCTACGGAGACAACAAGAGAGAGTCCGAAGAGGAACGGGATCGTCGCGGTCGCGATCGTGATGAGTCACGTGACGAGAGGCGCGATCGACGCAGGGAGGAGGATGTCGAGCAGGAGAGGCGCGACCGACGTCGTGAAGGATCCCTCGATGAAGGACGTCGCAGAGACAACAAGAGAGAGTCCGAAGAGGAACGGGATCGTCGCGGCCGCGATCGCGATGAGCCACGAGACCGAGAGTTGAGGCAAGAGTGCCAAAACTTCGTCGATAGGCAGGTCCGCCACCTACAAGAACGTAATGAGAAGGAAGAACGTGGACGAAGCCGTCGCACCTCTTGGGATGAAATCAGCCGATATGCAAGGCCCTCCGAAAGATGCTGCAGGAACGTGGAACAAATCCCCGTAGAAGAGCGTTGCAACCGCCTCCGCGAGGCCTTATACATTAGCGGAGAAGAGGCACGCAATGATGGTCACCGCCATAACCAAGTGTCAAGGGAACGTCGTCAATGGGAAGAGGATGCCGAGCGAGAGAGAGACAGTAGCGAGCGCGAGGAGGACGAGCGCCGTTATCGCATGACCGGACGACAAGATGAGGAACAACGTCGTCGTTTCAAGGCCGGTGAGGAGGAACAACTTCTAAGCGTGGCAACCTCTCGCCTTCTCCAACAATGTGATCTTCGCCCACGCGCTTGTATTCGCCACTTTTAAAGAACGTACATAACTTTTTCAACTATACACTTTCTGAACATCGTAAATGTAAATGGTGTGCTCTGTGTGGTGTCTTGACGTTCTCATAACCCTCTCAATCATATTTCTCCCACGCTCGCGCACAACACGCACGCACGCACGCACGATCAGGTCGCGTGCCCTCGCTCGCTCATTGCACAAGCAAAATGAAACTCCACGCACACATGATTAGGTAACGTGCCCACACGCACACTACCCACTCCCACCCTACCTATATCTATCTCTATCCATCTATCGCTATCTCTCTCACGAGCAACGCGAAACTCGTCAAACGTCGATGCCATCACAATGTTGTATTGAAGCCACCCTCATACAATGCCGTGTCTCGCCGTACCATGATGTGCGCAATAGTAGTGGCTGATCGTAACTCCTACTACAAACATGATTCCACATGAAATTCCCATGTCTATCTACCATTTTCATCATCGTGTGAACCAACCAACCCACGCATGTTTCACCTAGAAATGTTGTCCTTGAATGGTGCCACCTTCATATTCCTCCGGTGGTTGCAGCGTCCACAACGACGACGGATCTTGTAATCACAATGAAAACGCGTGTCGTCGTCCGTATGTTGGTCGCAATGGATTCTAAACCCCCTCGTGGCCACAACCACCGATAACGTTTTCGTGGAGAGAACCAACACCCTAAAAACCTTTTCTCACCACCTTATCCTCGTTTTACGAGGCCCATACGCACTCTACAACCTCAATGGCATCACATGTGTAGGTGGCTATCATGAGGTTACATACTGTCTACGTTGCAATATGGACGAAGCGTCCATAGGTTAGTAGATTTGAAATGCCCAAGTGCATAATCCCACTCCTGGTGTGATGGAGGTGAGTATAGGGCTAGTGATATGGTAGGTCGAAGCAGGAGGATCCTGGACACGTAAAGGGGGGTGGATAAAAGTGAATGGTCTCTTCCGTGGCCCAAGTATGGATCATGCCATTAACGTCTATAGGAATGGACGTGGGAAGGGACATGCATGTACTAGACATGCATGGCCTTGTGTATATAAGGGTGGATCAACCATGACACACTCAAATAGGCGGAGAGAGAACCGGGGTAGTTCCGAACACAAGCAATGGCGAAGCTCACTATCATATTCCTCATGGCGGTTATCATGCTAGCCGCCTGCGGCGCGGCCAATGCTAGATCTGTAGGACGGGATCGCGAAGAGGAGAGGCGCGATCGACGTAGGGAGGAGGATGTCGACGAGGAGAGGCGCAGCGGACGTCGTGAGGGATCCATCGATGAGGGGCGCTACAGAGACAACAAGAGAGAGTCGGATGAGGACCGGGATCGTCGCAGTCACGATCGCGATGAGCCACGTGAGGAGAGGCGCGATCGACGCAGGGAGGAGGATTTCGATGAGGAGAGGCGCGGGGGACGTCGCGAGGGGTCCATCGAGGAGGGGCGCTACGGAGACAACAAGAGAGAGTCCGAAGAGGAACGGGATCGTCGCGGTCGCGATCGTGATGAGTCACGTGACGAGAGGCGCGATCGACGCAGGGAGGAGGATGTCGAGCAGGAGAGGCGCGACCGACGTCGTGAAGGATCCCTCGATGAAGGACGTCGCAGAGACAACAAGAGAGAGTCCGAAGAGGAACGGGATCGTCGCGGCCGCGATCGCGATGAGCCACGAGACCGAGAGTTGAGGCAAGAGTGCCAAAACTTCGTCGATAGGCAGGTCCGCCACCTACAAGAACGTAATGAGAAGGAAGAACGTGGACGAAGCCGTCGCACCTCTTGGGATGAAATCAGCCGATATGCAAGGCCCTCCGAAAGATGCTGCAGGAACGTGGAACAAATCCCCGTAGAAGAGCGTTGCAACCGCCTCCGCGAGGCCTTATACATTAGCGGAGAAGAGGCACGCAATGATGGTCACCGCCATAACCAAGTGTCAAGGGAACGTCGTCAATGGGAAGAGGATGCCGAGCGAGAGAGAGACAGTAGCGAGCGCGAGGAGGACGAGCGCCGTTATCGCATGACCGGACGACAAGATGAGGAACAACGTCGTCGTTTCAAGGCCGGTGAGGAGGAACAACTTCTAAGCGTGGCAACCTCTCGCCTTCTCCAACAATGTGATCTTCGCCCACGCGCTTGTATTCGCCACTTTTAAAGAACGTACATAACTTTTTCAACTATACACTTTCTGAACATCGTAAATGTAAATGGTGTGCTCTGTGTGGTGTCTTGACGTTCTCATAACCCTCTCAATCATATTTCTCCCACGCTCGCGCACAACACGCACGCACGCACGCACGATCAGGTCGCGTGCCCTCGCTCGCTCATTGCACAAGCAAAATGAAACTCCACGCACACATGATTAGGTAACGTGCCCACACGCACACTACCCACTCCCACCCTACCTATATCTATCTCTATCCATCTATCGCTATCTCTCTCACGAGCAACGCGAAACTCGTCAAACGTCGATGCCATCACAATGTTGTATTGAAGCCACCCTCATACAATGCCGTGTCTCGCCGTACCATGATGTGCGCAATAGTAGTGGCTGATCGTAACTCCTACTACAAACATGATTCCACATGAAATTCCCATGTCTATCTACCATTTTCATCATCGTGTGAACCAACCAACCCACGCATGTTTCACCTAGAAATGTTGTCCTTGAATGGTGCCACCTTCATATTCCTCCGGTGGTTGCAGCGTCCACAACGACGACGGATCTTGTAATCACAATGAAAACGCGTGTCGTCGTCCGTATGTTGGTCGCAATGGATTCTAAACCCCCTCGTGGCCACAACCACCGATAACGTTTTCGTGGAGAGAACCAACACCCTAAAAACCTTTTCTCACCACCTTATCCTCGTTTTACGAGGCCCATACGCACTCTACAACCTCAATGGCATCACATGTGTAGGTGGCTATCATGAGGTTACATACTGTCTACGTTGCAATATGGACGAAGCGTCCATAGGTTAGTAGATTTGAAATGCCCAAGTGCATAATCCCACTCCTGGTGTGATGGAGGTGAGTATAGGGCTAGTGATATGGTAGGTCGAAGCAGGAGGATCCTGGACACGTAAAGGGGGGTGGATAAAAGTGAATGGTCTCTTCCGTGGCCCAAGTATGGATCATGCCATTAACGTCTATAGGAATGGACGTGGGAAGGGACATGCATGTACTAGACATGCATGGCCTTGTGTATATAAGGGTGGATCAACCATGACACACTCAAATAGGCGGAGAGAGAACCGGGGTAGTTCCGAACACAAGCAATGGCGAAGCTCACTATCATATTCCTCATGGCGGTTATCATGCTAGCCGCCTGCGGCGCGGCCAATGCTAGATCTGTAGGACGGGATCGCGAAGAGGAGAGGCGCGATCGACGTAGGGAGGAGGATGTCGACGAGGAGAGGCGCAGCGGACGTCGTGAGGGATCCATCGATGAGGGGCGCTACAGAGACAACAAGAGAGAGTCGGATGAGGACCGGGATCGTCGCAGTCACGATCGCGATGAGCCACGTGAGGAGAGGCGCGATCGACGCAGGGAGGAGGATTTCGATGAGGAGAGGCGCGGGGGACGTCGCGAGGGGTCCATCGAGGAGGGGCGCTACGGAGACAACAAGAGAGAGTCCGAAGAGGAACGGGATCGTCGCGGTCGCGATCGTGATGAGTCACGTGACGAGAGGCGCGATCGACGCAGGGAGGAGGATGTCGAGCAGGAGAGGCGCGACCGACGTCGTGAAGGATCCCTCGATGAAGGACGTCGCAGAGACAACAAGAGAGAGTCCGAAGAGGAACGGGATCGTCGCGGCCGCGATCGCGATGAACCACGAGACCGAGAGTTGAGGCAAGAGTGCCAAAACTTCGTCGATAGGCAGGTCCGCCACCTACAAGAACGTAATGAGAAGGAAGAACGTGGACGAAGCCGTCGCACCTCTTGGGATGAAATCAGCCGATATGCAAGGCCCTCCGAAAGATGCTGCAGGAACGTGGAACAAATCCCCGTAGAAGAGCGTTGCAACCGCCTCCGCGAGGCCTTATACATTAGCGGAGAAGAGGCACGCAATGATGGTCACCGCCATAACCAAGTGTCAAGGGAACGTCGTCAATGGGAAGAGGATGCCGAGCGAGAGAGAGACAGTAGCGAGCGCGAGGAGGACGAGCGCCGTTATCGCATGACCGGACGACAAGATGAGGAACAACGTCGTCGTTTCAAGGCCGGTGAGGAGGAACAACTTCTAAGCGTGGCAACCTCTCGCCTTCTCCAACAATGTGATCTTCGCCCACGCGCTTGTATTCGCCACTTTTAAAGAACGTACATAACTTTTTCAACTATACACTTTCTGAACATCGTAAATGTAAATGGTGTGCTCTGTGTGGTGTCTTGACGTTCTCATAACCCTCTCAATCATATTTCTCCCACGCTCGCGCACAACACGCACGCACGCACGCACGATCAGGTCGCGTGCCCTCGCTCGCTCATTGCACAAGCAAAATGAAACTCCACGCACACATGATTAGGTAACGTGCCCACACGCACACTACCCACTCCCACCCTACCTATATCTATCTCTATCCATCTATCGCTATCTCTCTCACGAGCAACGCGAAACTCGTCAAACGTCGATGCCATCACAATGTTGTATTGAAGCCACCCTCATACAATGCCGTGTCTCGCCGTACCATGATGTGCGCAATAGTAGTGGCTGATCGTAACTCCTACTACAAACATGATTCCACATGAAATTCCCATGTCTATCTACCATTTTCATCATCGTGTGAACCAACCAACCCACGCATGTTTCACCTAGAAATGTTGTCCTTGAATGGTGCCACCTTCATATTCCTCCGGTGGTTGCAGCGTCCACAACGACGACGGATCTTGTAATCACAATGAAAACGCGTGTCGTCGTCCGTATGTTGGTCGCAATGGATTCTAAACCCCCTCGTGGCCACAACCACCGATAACGTTTTCGTGGAGAGAACCAACACCCTAAAAACCTTTTCTCACCACCTTATCCTCGTTTTACGAGGCCCATACGCACTCTACAACCTCAATGGCATCACATGTGTAGGTGGCTATCATGAGGTTACATACTGTCTACGTTGCAATATGGACGAAGCGTCCATAGGTTAGTAGATTTGAAATGCCCAAGTGCATAATCCCACTCCTGGTGTGATGGAGGTGAGTATAGGGCTAGTGATATGGTAGGTCGAAGCAGGAGGATCCTGGACACGTAAAGGGGGGTGGATAAAAGTGAATGGTCTCTTCCGTGGCCCAAGTATGGATCATGCCATTAACGTCTATAGGAATGGACGTGGGAAGGGACATGCATGTACTAGACATGCATGGCCTTGTGTATATAAGGGTGGATCAACCATGACACACTCAAATAGGCGGAGAGAGAACCGGGGTAGTTCCGAACACAAGCAATGGCGAAGCTCACTATCATATTCCTCATGGCGGTTATCATGCTAGCCGCCTGCGGCGCGGCCAATGCTAGATCTGTAGGACGGGATCGCGAAGAGGAGAGGCGCGATCGACGTAGGGAGGAGGATGTCGACGAGGAGAGGCGCAGCGGACGTCGTGAGGGATCCATCGATGAGGGGCGCTACAGAGACAACAAGAGAGAGTCGGATGAGGACCGGGATCGTCGCAGTCACGATCGCGATGAGCCACGTGAGGAGAGGCGCGATCGACGCAGGGAGGAGGATTTCGATGAGGAGAGGCGCGGGGGACGTCGCGAGGGGTCCATCGAGGAGGGGCGCTACGGAGACAACAAGAGAGAGTCCGAAGAGGAACGGGATCGTCGCGGTCGCGATCGTGATGAGTCACGTGACGAGAGGCGCGATCGACGCAGGGAGGAGGATGTCGAGCAGGAGAGGCGCGACCGACGTCGTGAAGGATCCCTCGATGAAGGACGTCGCAGAGACAACAAGAGAGAGTCCGAAGAGGAACGGGATCGTCGCGGCCGCGATCGCGATGAGCCACGAGACCGAGAGTTGAGGCAAGAGTGCCAAAACTTCGTCGATAGGCAGGTCCGCCACCTACAAGAACGTAATGAGAAGGAAGAACGTGGACGAAGCCGTCGCACCTCTTGGGATGAAATCAGCCGATATGCAAGGCCCTCCGAAAGATGCTGCAGGAACGTGGAACAAATCCCCGTAGAAGAGCGTTGCAACCGCCTCCGCGAGGCCTTATACATTAGCGGAGAAGAGGCACGCAATGATGGTCACCGCCATAACCAAGTGTCAAGGGAACGTCGTCAATGGGAAGAGGATGCCGAGCGAGAGAGAGACAGTAGCGAGCGCGAGGAGGACGAGCGCCGTTATCGCATGACCGGACGACAAGATGAGGAACAACGTCGTCGTTTCAAGGCCGGTGAGGAGGAACAACTTCTAAGCGTGGCAACCTCTCGCCTTCTCCAACAATGTGATCTTCGCCCACGCGCTTGTATTCGCCACTTTTAAAGAACGTACATAACTTTTTCAACTATACACTTTCTGAACATCGTAAATGTAAATGGTGTGCTCTGTGTGGTGTCTTGACGTTCTCATAACCCTCTCAATCATATTTCTCCCACGCTCGCGCACAACACGCACGCACGCACGCACGATCAGGTCGCGTGCCCTCGCTCGCTCATTGCACAAGCAAAATGAAACTCCACGGACACATGATTAGGTAACGTGCCCACACGCACACTACCCACTCCCACCCTACCTATATCTATCTCTATCCATCTATCGCTATCTCTCTCACGAGCAACGCGAAACTCGTCAAACGTCGATGCCATCACAATGTTGTATTGAAGCCACCCTCATACAATGCCGTGTCTCGCCGTACCATGATGTGCGCAATAGTAGTGGCTGATCGTAACTCCTACTACAAACATGATTCCACATGAAATTCCCATGTCTATCTACCATTTTCATCATCGTGTGAACCAACCAACCCACGCATGTTTCACCTAGAAATGTTGTCCTTGAATGGTGCCACCTTCATATTCCTCCGGTGGTTGCAGCGTCCACAACGACGACGGATCTTGTAATCACAATGAAAACGCGTGTCGTCGTCCGTATGTTGGTCGCAATGGATTCTAAACCCCCTCGTGGCCACAACCACCGATAACGTTTTCGTGGAGAGAACCAACACCCTAAAAACCTTTTCTCACCACCTTATCCTCGTTTTACGAGGCCCATACGCACTCTACAACCTCAATGGCATCACATGTGTAGGTGGCTATCATGAGGTTACATACTGTCTACGTTGCAATATGGACGAAGCGTCCATAGGTTAGTAGATTTGAAATGCCCAAGTGCATAATCCCACTCCTGGTGTGATGGAGGTGAGTATAGGGCTAGTGATATGGTAGGTCGAAGCAGGAGGATCCTGGACACGTAAAGGGGGGTGGATAAAAGTGAATGGTCTCTTCCGTGGCCCAAGTATGGATCATGCCATTAACGTCTATAGGAATGGACGTGGGAAGGGACATGCATGTACTAGACATGCATGGCCTTGTGTATATAAGGGTGGATCAACCATGACACACTCAAATAGGCGGAGAGAGAACCGGGGTAGTTCCGAACACAAGCAATGGCGAAGCTCACTATCATATTCCTCATGGCGGTTATCATGCTAGCCGCCTGCGGCGCGGCCAATGCTAGATCTGTAGGACGGGATCGCGAAGAGGAGAGGCGCGATCGACGTAGGGAGGAGGATGTCGACGAGGAGAGGCGCAGCGGACGTCGTGAGGGATCCATCGATGAGAGGCGCTACAGAGACAACAAGAGAGAGTCGGATGAGGACCGGGATCGTCGCAGTCACGATCGCGATGAGCCACGTGAGGAGAGGCGCGATCGACGCAGGGAGGAGGATTTCGATGAGGAGAGGCGCGGGGGACGTCGCGAGGGGTCCATCGAGGAGGGGCGCTACGGAGACAACAAGAGAGAGTCCGAAGAGGAACGGGATCGTCGCGGTCGCGATCGTGATGAGTCACGTGACGAGAGGCGCGATCGACGCAGGGAGGAGGATGTCGAGCAGGAGAGGCGCGACCGACGTCGTGAAGGATCCCTCGATGAAGGACGTCGCAGAGACAACAAGAGAGAGTCCGAAGAGGAACGGGATCGTCGCGGCCGCGATCGCGATGAGCCACGAGACCGAGAGTTGAGGCAAGAGTGCCAAAACTTCGTCGATAGGCAGGTCCGCCACCTACAAGAACGTAATGAGAAGGAAGAACGTGGACGAAGCCGTCGCACCTCTTGGGATGAAATCAGCCGATATGCAAGGCCCTCCGAAAGATGCTGCAGGAACGTGGAACAAATCCCCGTAGAAGAGCGTTGCAACCGCCTCCGCGAGGCCTTATACATTAGCGGAGAAGAGGCACGCAATGATGGTCACCGCCATAACCAAGTGTCAAGGGAACGTCGTCAATGGGAAGAGGATGCCGAGCGAGAGAGAGACAGTAGCGAGCGCGAGGAGGACGAGCGCCGTTATCGCATGACCGGACGACAAGATGAGGAACAACGTCGTCGTTTCAAGGCCGGTGAGGAGGAACAACTTCTAAGCGTGGCAACCTCTCGCCTTCTCCAACAATGTGATCTTCGCCCACGCGCTTGTATTCGCCACTTTTAAAGAACGTACATAACTTTTTCAACTATACACTTTCTGAACATCGTAAATGTAAATGGTGTGCTCTGTGTGGTGTCTTGACGTTCTCATAACCCTCTCAATCATATTTCTCCCACGCTCGCGCACAACACGCACGCACGCACGCACGATCAGGTCGCGTGCCCTCGCTCGCTCATTGCACAAGCAAAATGAAACTCCACGCACACATGATTAGGTAACGTGCCCACACGCACACTACCCACTCCCACCCTACCTATATCTATCTCTATCCATCTATCGCTATCTCTCTCACGAGCAACGCGAAACTCGTCAAACGTCGATGCCATCACAATGTTGTATTGAAGCCACCCTCATACAATGCCGTGTCTCGCCGTACCATGATGTGCGCAATAGTAGTGGCTGATCGTAACTCCTACTACAAACATGATTCCACATGAAATTCCCATGTCTATCTACCATTTTCATCATCGTGTGAACCAACCAACCCACGCATGTTTCACCTAGAAATGTTGTCCTTGAATGGTGCCACCTTCATATTCCTCCGGTGGTTGCAGCGTCCACAACGACGACGGATCTTGTAATCACAATGAAAACGCGTGTCGTCGTCCGTATGTTGGTCGCAATGGATTCTAAACCCCCTCGTGGCCACAACCACCGATAACGTTTTCGTGGAGAGAACCAACACCCTAAAAACCTTTTCTCACCACCTTATCCTCGTTTTACGAGGCCCATACGCACTCTACAACCTCAATGGCATCACATGTGTAGGTGGCTATCATGAGGTTACATACTGTCTACGTTGCAATATGGACGAAGCGTCCATAGGTTAGTAGATTTGAAATGCCCAAGTGCATAATCCCACTCCTGGTGTGATGGAGGTGAGTATAGGGCTAGTGATATGGTAGGTCGAAGCAGGAGGATCCTGGACACGTAAAGGGGGGTGGATAAAAGTGAATGGTCTCTTCCGTGGCCCAAGTATGGATCATGCCATTAACGTCTATAGGAATGGACGTGGGAAGGGACATGCATGTACTAGACATGCATGGCCTTGTGTATATAAGGGTGGATCAACCATGACACACTCAAATAGGCGGAGAGAGAACCGGGGTAGTTCCGAACACAAGCAATGGCGAAGCTCACTATCATATTCCTCATGGCGGTTATCATGCTAGCCGCCTGCGGCGCGGCCAATGCTAGATCTGTAGGACGGGATCGCGAAGAGGAGAGGCGCGATCGACGTAGGGAGGAGGATGTCGACGAGGAGAGGCGCAGCGGACGTCGTGAGGGATCCATCGATGAGAGGCGCTACAGAGACAACAAGAGAGAGTCGGATGAGGACCGGGATCGTCGCAGTCACGATCGCGATGAGCCACGTGAGGAGAGGCGCGATCGACGCAGGGAGGAGGATTTCGATGAGGAGAGGCGCGGGGGACGTCGCGAGGGGTCCATCGAGGAGGGGCGCTACGGAGACAACAAGAGAGAGTCCGAAGAGGAACGGGATCGTCGCGGTCGCGATCGTGATGAGTCACGTGACGAGAGGCGCGATCGACGCAGGGAGGAGGATGTCGAGCAGGAGAGGCGCGACCGACGTCGTGAAGGATCCCTCGATGAAGGACGTCGCAGAGACAACAAGAGAGAGTCCGAAGAGGAACGGGATCGTCGCGGCCGCGATCGCGATGAGCCACGAGACCGAGAGTTGAGGCAAGAGTGCCAAAACTTCGTCGATAGGCAGGTCCGCCACCTACAAGAACGTAATGAGAAGGAAGAACGTGGACGAAGCCGTCGCACCTCTTGGGATGAAATCAGCCGATATGCAAGGCCCTCCGAAAGATGCTGCAGGAACGTGGAACAAATCCCCGTAGAAGAGCGTTGCAACCGCCTCCGCGAGGCCTTATACATTAGCGGAGAAGAGGCACGCAATGATGGTCACCGCCATAACCAAGTGTCAAGGGAACGTCGTCAATGGGAAGAGGATGCCGAGCGAGAGAGAGACAGTAGCGAGCGCGAGGAGGACGAGCGCCGTTATCGCATGACCGGACGACAAGATGAGGAACAACGTCGTCGTTTCAAGGCCGGTGAGGAGGAACAACTTCTAAGCGTGGCAACCTCTCGCCTTCTCCAACAATGTGATCTTCGCCCACGCGCTTGTATTCGCCACTTTTAAAGAACGTACATAACTTTTTCAACTATACACTTTCTGAACATCGTAAATGTAAATGGTGTGCTCTGTGTGGTGTCTTGACGTTCTCATAACCCTCTCAATCATATTTCTCCCACGCTCGCGCACAACACGCACGCACGCACGCACGATCAGGTCGCGTGCCCTCGCTCGCTCATTGCACAAGCAAAATGAAACTCCACGCACACATGATTAGGTAACGTGCCCACACGCACACTACCCACTCCCACCCTACCTATATCTATCTCTATCCATCTATCGCTATCTCTCTCACGAGCAACGCGAAACTCGTCAAACGTCGATGCCATCACAATGTTGTATTGAAGCCACCCTCATACAATGCCGTGTCTCGCCGTACCATGATGTGCGCAATAGTAGTGGCTGATCGTAACTCCTACTACAAACATGATTCCACATGAAATTCCCATGTCTATCTACCATTTTCATCATCGTGTGAACCAACCAACCCACGCATGTTTCACCTAGAAATGTTGTCCTTGAATGGTGCCACCTTCATATTCCTCCGGTGGTTGCAGCGTCCACAACGACGACGGATCTTGTAATCACAATGAAAACGCGTGTCGTCGTCCGTATGTTGGTCGCAATGGATTCTAAACCCCCTCGTGGCCACAACCACCGATAACGTTTTCGTGGAGAGAACCAACACCCTAAAAACCTTTTCTCACCACCTTATCCTCGTTTTACGAGGCCCATACGCACTCTACAACCTCAATGGCATCACATGTGTAGGTGGCTATCATGAGGTTACATACTGTCTACGTTGCAATATGGACGAAGCGTCCATAGGTTAGTAGATTTGAAATGCCCAAGTGCATAATCCCACTCCTGGTGTGATGGAGGTGAGTATAGGGCTAGTGATATGGTAGGTCGAAGCAGGAGGATCCTGGACACGTAAAGGGGGGTGGATAAAAGTGAATGGTCTCTTCCGTGGCCCAAGTATGGATCATGCCATTAACGTCTATAGGAATGGACGTGGGAAGGGACATGCATGTACTAGACATGCATGGCCTTGTGTATATAAGGGTGGATCAACCATGACACACTCAAATAGGCGGAGAGAGAACCGGGGTAGTTCCGAACACAAGCAATGGCGAAGCTCACTATCATATTCCTCATGGCGGTTATCATGCTAGCCGCCTGCGGCGCGGCCAATGCTAGATCTGTAGGACGGGATCGCGAAGAGGAGAGGCGCGATCGACGTAGGGAGGAGGATGTCGACGAGGAGAGGCGCAGCGGACGTCGTGAGGGATCCATCGATGAGAGGCGCTACAGAGACAACAAGAGAGAGTCGGATGAGGACCGGGATCGTCGCAGTCACGATCGCGATGAGCCACGTGAGGAGAGGCGCGATCGACGCAGGGAGGAGGATTTCGATGAGGAGAGGCGCGGGGGACGTCGCGAGGGGTCCATCGAGGAGGGGCGCTACGGAGACAACAAGAGAGAGTCCGAAGAGGAACGGGATCGTCGCGGTCGCGATCGTGATGAGTCACGTGACGAGAGGCGCGATCGACGCAGGGAGGAGGATGTCGAGCAGGAGAGGCGCGACCGACGTCGTGAAGGATCCCTCGATGAAGGACGTCGCAGAGACAACAAGAGAGAGTCCGAAGAGGAACGGGATCGTCGCGGCCGCGATCGCGATGAGCCACGAGACCGAGAGTTGAGGCAAGAGTGCCAAAACTTCGTCGATAGGCAGGTCCGCCACCTACAAGAACGTAATGAGAAGGAAGAACGTGGACGAAGCCGTCGCACCTCTTGGGATGAAATCAGCCGATATGCAAGGCCCTCCGAAAGATGCTGCAGGAACGTGGAACAAATCCCCGTAGAAGAGCGTTGCAACCGCCTCCGCGAGGCCTTATACATTAGCGGAGAAGAGGCACGCAATGATGGTCACCGCCATAACCAAGTGTCAAGGGAACGTCGTCAATGGGAAGAGGATGCCGAGCGAGAGAGAGACAGTAGCGAGCGCGAGGAGGACGAGCGCCGTTATCGCATGACCGGACGACAAGATGAGGAACAACGTCGTCGTTTCAAGGCCGGTGAGGAGGAACAACTTCTAAGCGTGGCAACCTCTCGCCTTCTCCAACAATGTGATCTTCGCCCACGCGCTTGTATTCGCCACTTTTAAAGAACGTACATAACTTTTTCAACTATACACTTTCTGAACATCGTAAATGTAAATGGTGTGCTCTGTGTGGTGTCTTGACGTTCTCATAACCCTCTCAATCATATTTCTCCCACGCTCGCGCACAACACGCACGCACGCACGCACGATCAGGTCGCGTGCCCTCGCTCGCTCATTGCACAAGCAAAATGAAACTCCACGCACACATGATTAGGTAACGTGCCCACACGCACACTACCCACTCCCACCCTACCTATATCTATCTCTATCCATCTATCGCTATCTCTCT